>NC_088878.1:7606415-7906415 GCF_032884065.1 Artemia franciscana | reverse complement strand
CATTCCATTGGTTAACCACAAAGCTCTGATCATTTCATCATTCTATGGCAAGCTAAGACAGCTTTCCCAAGACCAAAGAAGAAGAAGTCTACAACTTAACCTATAACTAAGAAGTCTATCTGTTCTTACAAGATATGGATAGGAACATTTGACTTTGACAGAAAATTTTCATTAAGATGTCAACCTGAAAGTCCAGTCACTAACTTTTCTTCTCCAGTCGAAATATCATGAAGATTTCCCCATTAAAACAGTTGTGGTAAGTGACAGCAAGAAGCCACGGATAACGGAAGAATCTCAAAGTCTAATCATGACCCGCTAAAGTCGCAGTGACCTAAAGGCGCAAAAAGACCATGGAACTTTTCTATCACCAGCCAAGGTGAACACGTTCTTCACAAATATATGTTTGACTTACTCATCACTCACTGAAACAGATGTCGAAAGTTTCAAAGCGGACCTGTCAGACTACCAGTTTGCTTACATACCTGAGCATGCGGTTTTTAAGGAACTGCAGAAATAAAAAAAGAACTGAGCTTCGCATCTCAGAGAAATGCCGTCAAACTTTTGATTGAATGTGCAGTATTCCTGGCTAAGTCTTCTACGTCCGTAATTAATCGGTACTTCAGAGAACAAATCTTCCCTCAAGCATGAAAGAGAGCATAGGTCTGGGTTAGAGCTAAAGTGAAGGACCTAAAATCCCGAGAGCAGCTCTATCCATTTTAATAACTTATAATCTTGCCTAGGTCACCGAATCTTTTATAAATCTTAACCTCCTGACGCAAATCAGCCCTTCCCTAGACCCTATCCAGGATAGCTGTTTGAAAGGAAGCAGCCCTATCCATTATCTTGTGCGTCTCTATCCCCAGATAACTGAATAGTTAGACAAGAGAATACCATAGTAGACCTTCTGATGGCTGATTACCGTACAGCGCCTGATTTAATCCACCAAACGACTGCTGTACAAAACCTAAAGCAAATTGGGGTTAGAAAACAGAGTCTGCTGCTGATAGTCGATTTCCTCAAGAGCCGTAACCAGTATGCCTATACACTTTTAACCGGTGATCTCAACTCTGAAAGGGCTGAAATAGCGTGCAGTGCTCCTTAAAATACCAAACTGGCTGCCTCACTGTTTTTGGCTGTGATCAACTATGTTCTCGTTGACTTTGACTAACACTTTAAATACATCGATGATCTGTCCACCTTGCTCAAATTTCTCGTGGATAAATCCCAAGCAATACTCCATTTCAAAGGTGAATTGAGAGACAGTCTCACTGATCAGAGCAGAAATAATGGGCTTCAAATTAACCTCAATAAAACAAAAGTGATTCGTTTAAAACCACTAAAAATTGACGTAGCTTGTCCTGAACCTTGGATCCCTACCACTTCAACTGCAAAGATTCTTGGTATGACTTTCAGTACTGACTATTCTTTCAGCTACCAAGTTTCTAACACTGTGAGAAGGGGCAACTATGCTTTCAAAAATGTATGACAAAAATCATACTGGGCTCCGAACGTGACTCGTACACAACTGTAACTGCAACGTTGAATAAAGCAACGTTGAGAGAACGGAGATTCCATCCCATGTGCAAATTTGGAGAGTCGCTCCTCGCTAGGAAAAAACACAGTACGTTGTTGCCTCCTCTTATTACCCCCAAAGCCAATACTTGACACATCAACAGGTTCAAGCCAATAAGATACAGAACAAATCGCTTCAGCAATCCTTTTATTCCGTTTTATACGAGTGTCATTAATCACGCTTAGTTTTTTTTCTTCTGTGTTGAAAATGGTAGCGTATTTTAGCTGAGGCTTTTGCCAATACTACGAAAGCTGTTTTTAATAAGAAAATCTTGAATCTTAATGATATCATAATTTTCTTCGCATTTTTCTAGAAAAAATTCAATAAATTAACACAGGAAAACAAAATCCGACCAATATTTTTATTTGACTCTTATAATATGCTTTAGAATTTTGCCAGGTAACATTATATGACAGTAATTTCATGTTTCCTCGTGAACTTTAGTTTCTTCTTTATCAAACAGTTCGTGGTAACGAACTTTAGTAAGGAGCGACCCGGCTCAATAGTAAACGAAACTCTAAAAAACGGAACTTCGATGCTAAAAGATATATCAAAAGATCAGACTTTTATGCTGATTTTAAATATATAAGTTTCATCAAATTTAGTTTTTGTCATCAAAAGTTACGAGCCTGATAAAATTTGCCTTATTTTGGAAAATAGGGGGAAACACCCCCTAAAAGTCATAGGATCTTAACAAAATCACACCATCGCATTCAGGTTATCAGAGAACCTTATAGAAAAAATTTCAAGGTCCAATCAACAAAAATGTGGAATTTCCTATTTTTTGCCAGAAGACAGATCACGGGTGCGTGTTTATTTTTTTCCCCAGGGGTCATCGTATCGACCAAGTAGTCCTAGAGTGCTGCAAAACGGCTCATTCTAACGAAAATGAAAAGTTCTAGTGCCCTTCTTAAGTGACCAAAAAAATTGGAGGGCACCTAGGCCCCCTCCCACGCTCATTTTTTCCCAAAGTCAACAGATCAAAATTTTGAGATAGCCGTTTTGTTCCGCATAGTCAAAAACCATAACAAATATGTCTTTGGGGATGACTTACTCCCCCACAGTCCCTGGGGGAGGGGCTGCAAGTTACAAACGTTGACCGATGTTTACATACAGTAGTGGTTATTGCGAAGTGTACCGACGTTTTCAGGGGGATTTTTTTTGGTTTGGATGTGGGGTTGAGGGGAGGGGGCTATGTGGGAGGATCTTTATTTGGAGGAATATTTCATGGGGGAAGAGAAATTCAATGAAAAGGGCGCAGGATTTTCTAGCATTACTATTAAAAAAAACAATGAAAATATAAACATGAAAAGTTTTTTCAATTGAAAGTAAGGAGTAGCATTAAAACTTAAAACGAACAGAGATTATTACGCATATGAGGGGTTCTAAAAATACTTTAGCATAAAGAGTGAGGTATTTAGGAGGAGATAAATACTTCGCTCTTTAGGCTAAAGTATTTTGAGTAATTTCAACTATTTATTCTACGGCCTTTCTGATTCAGTGGTCATTCTTAAAGAATTGGGACAAAACTTAAGATTTAGTGTGAAGAGCGAGGTATTAACGAGGGACAAACCCCATCATATATATATAATCAAAAATATAAGAATATAAAAGTTTGTTACGTAAGTTAATTCTTAAGTTACGTATATTTCTTACTAATAAAAACGTTCGTTAAAAATTAAAAGTTCTAGTTGCCTTTTTAAGTAACCGAAAAATGAGAGGGCAACTAGGCCTCCTTCCCCACCCCGTATTTCTCAAAATTGTCTGACCAAAACTAAGAGAAAACTATTTAGCCAAAAAAAGAATTAATATGCAATTTTCATTTTGATAATTTATGTACGGAGAGCCAAAATCAAACATGCATTAATTCAAAAACATTCAGAAATTAAATAAAAAAACTAGTTTTTTAACTGAAAGTAAGAAGTGACTTTAAAACTTAAAACGAACAGGAATTACTCCGTATATGAAATGGGTTGTCCCCTCCGCAATCCCTCACTCTTTACGCTAAAGTTTGACTCTTTGCCACAATTCTACTTTTTAAAACAATTAGAAACTTTAGCGTAAAGAGCGAGGGATTGCGGAGGGGACAACCGATTTCATATACGGAGTAATTTCTGTTCATTTTAAGTTTTAAAGTCGCTCCTTGCTTTCAGTTATAAACACTAGTTTTTTTTATTTAATTCTCTAATAGGGCTCATATGCCATCCCCTTGATGATATAGACAAGGGAATAGGAATGCCGCGGAATGCCTTTTCTCAATCCAATCATAGACTGATTACTTTTGACGATTAATCATTATTATAACACACCCTAGATATTTTTGCAAGGCCCTAGATTCTGAGTTTTCTTTGGAAAAAAATATCGTCCCACTGCCTATATTTTGAAACTTAAATTGCCCCTCATAAATGTTTGTGAATTGGCACCCCTTGTAGATTTACTTGTTCTATCAGCTACTAAAGATAAGAGCTCAGGGCATTCAAACAGTTATATTATCCCATATATTTTTAACAAATACAATCTGGACGATATTTTTTATTTTTACCTCTTTCTTAATCATCAAGCACTATTTACTCGTGCCTATATGTGCTCGGACGAACCGCTACCAGACCTCTTTCGTCCCTTTTGCTTAGGTCAATATATAATAGTGCATAATAACATGTTTTATATATCAACACCAAATTAGCCACTTGAGCTATGATTGTTGTTTAAATAAACCTCTTTCTCTTTCTCTCTCTCTCTATTTATCTCTCTCTATTTATCTCTCTCTATTTATCTCTCTCTATTTATCTCTCTCTATTTATCTCTCTCTCTCTCTCTCTCTCTCTCTCTCTCTCTCTCTCTCTCTCTCTCTCTCTCTCTCTCTCTCTCTCTCTCTCTCTCTCTCTCTCTCTCTCTCTCTCTCTCTCTCTATTTATCTCTCTCTATTTATCTCTCTCTATTTATCTCTCTCTATTTATCTCTCTCTATTTATCTCTCTCTATTTATCTCTCTCTATTTATCTCTCTCTATTTATCTCTCTCTATTTATCTCTCTCTCTATTTATCTCTCTCTATTTATCTCTCTCTATTTATCTCTCTCTATTTATCTCTCTCTATTTATCTCTCTCTATTTATCTCTCTCTCTATTTATCTCTCTCTCTATTTATCTCTCTCTCTATTTATCTCTCTCTCTATTTATCTCTCTCTCTATTTATCTCTCTCTCTATTTATCTCTCTCTCTATTTATCTCTCTCTCTATTTATCTCTCTCTCTATTTATCTCTCTCTCTATTTATCTCTCTCTCTATTTATCTCTCTCTCTATTTATCTCTCTCTCTATTTATCTCTCTCTCTATTTATCTCTCTCTCTATTTATCTCTCTCTCTATTTATCTCTCTCTCTATTTATCTCTCTCTCTATTTATCTCTCTCTCTATTTATCTCTCTCTCTATTTATCTCTCTCTATTATCTCTCTCTATTTATCTCTCTCTATTTATCTCTCTCTATTTATCTCTCTCTATTTATCTCTCTCTATTTATCTCTCTATTTATCTCTCTCTATTTATCTCTCTCTATTTATCTCTCTCTATTTATCTCTCTCTATTTATCTCTCTCTATTTATCTCTCTCTATTTATCTCTTCTATTTATCTCTCTCTATTTATCTCTCTCTATTTATCTCTCTCTATTTATCTCTCTCTATTTATCTCTCTCTATTTATCTCTCTCTATTTATCTCTCTCTATTTACCTCTCTCTATTTATCTCTCTCTATTTATCTCTCTCTATTTATATCTCTCTATTTATCTCTCTCTATTTATCTCTCTCTATTTATCTCTCTCTATTTATCTCTCTCTATTTATCTCTCTATTTATCTCTCTCTATTTATCTCTCTCTATTTATCTCTCTCTATTTATCTCTCTCTATTTATCTCTCTCTATTTATCTCTCTCTATTTATCTCTCTCTATTTATCTCTCTCTATTTATCTCTCTCTATTTATCTCTCTCTATTTATCTCTCTCTATTTATCTCTCTCTATTTATCTCTCTCTATTTATCTCTCTCTATTTATCTCTCTCTATTTATCTTTCTGTTTATCTCTCTCTATTTATCTCTCTCTATTTATCTCTCTCTATTTATCTCTCTCTATTTATCTCTCTCTATTTATCTCTCTCTATTTATCTCTCTCTATTTATCTCTCTCTATTTATCTCTCTCTATTTATCTCTTATCTCTCTCTATTTATCTCTCACTATTTATCTCTCTCTATTTATCTCTCTATTTATCTCTCTCTATTTATCTCTCTCTATTTATCTTTCTCTATTTATCTCTCTCTATTTATCGCTCTCTATTTATATCTCTCTATTTATGTCTCTCTATTTATGTCTCTATTTATGTCTCTCTCTCTCTCTCTCTCTCTCTCACTCTCATCTCTCTCTCTCTCTCTCTCTCTCTCTCTCTCTCTCTCTCTCTCTCTCTCTCTCTCTCTCTCTCTCTCTCTCTTTAAAAAACCGACTGCAATTAATGCATATATATAGAATCTTGTTGGGAGAATTGTTTAATGTTAATATATCATTGATTATTCATTTTGTTATTAAGGGATTCTGTGTTTTTTCCTTTCTTTTCTGCAACATTTTGATTTCTGCTATTCTTTTTAAGTGTGTTGTAATTTTTGCTACATTAGCAAGCACATTCATTTGGGACTTTTCCATGATCCTGCAAGCTATACCAGCTCAAAGAATTGAAAGCTCACTGTTAAAATAAATTAAAAAAAAACATCTCACCACACAATTTAAATTTAATAGGCTTATGGAAGAAATGAACGAGGATCAGTTGCTTATACAGGGGGATGGTCTTTTTCAGGCATTTTCAGGCATGCAGAAGAGCAAGTTCATATCAAGATATTCATCTCCCATTTTACGTTTGTAATAGTTGTTTTATTATTAATAAATTGATTGATTGATTAATTGACTGGTAAAATTAATCTAAGCCATTAGCCGGTAAAAGAAGAAATAGGGAATTTTGGAACTTCTAACCAGGCAAAGTAGGGGAAACAGGAAGGTTTTACTGATTGATTGGAACATTGTTAGTAAATGTTAATCTTCCACAAACCCATGTTTTGTAAAAATTATCAATTAGTACTACAGGAGATATCCTTTTTTGCTGAGGAATTTAAGCATATTATATGGTAAGATGAATTTTGAATTAGTTCAATCAGGTAAATACACCAATATTAGGTTGCACATCAACGTTTAGCCTTACGGATACCAAAGCCCCAACTTTTAACCGATTTCAGCCGATTTCAATGCTTTGAAATGCTTTTCTAAATTCTCTATTAACTATTTATATAAACTGGCGGAACATTTTGTTATTGAAGCTCAAAGTGTTCCACATTAATGCCTTTCTATAAGAAACTTTGCAAAAAAAATATATCCCCTTAAAAAAAAAAAAAAAAAAAAAAAAAAAAAAACACTTGTGAGATATCAGTTCAGCAATTTGTGTTCATTTGAATTTTTCTCAGTAAGCCCCTCACAGAATTTATTTAAGGTTCAAATAAAATATTTGAGCCGAGCTCCAAAGAAACAAATGTGCCCGTTAATGATCAAAAGGAAAAATATGGCTCCAAAGCGTGGGCTCTCCGAAAACCGGACAAGGATTTGCTAGATGTTTTCTAGAAAAATTGCCTACGGATTGTTCTAGGTACCCGGCTGGCTGACCGTATTTCAAACAGTAGGATTTACGAAAAGTGTGGATCAGTCCCATTTTCTAGAGCTATAACGAGAGAATTTTTGAGATGGCCAAGGCACGTTTTGCGGATGAAGGACGACAGATTGCCAAAGATTATCCTTTTCGGCCACTGTCTATGGCTAAACTGAAAGTAAGTCGCTCGCGGTTGGATCGGAGGACTTCATAAAGAAAAATTTTAAGGAAAAGGAAACTTCCTGAGGGTGTAAGGAGGGAGAATTTGAATATATTAAGATGAAGGAGGGGCGTGCGTACCTGTGATGGCCTCGGGGGGCTTGGTGCTGCACTGAGTTGTTATTAGTAGCAATTATAGTACCAGTGAGTATAATATGGGTGCCTCAGCTCTAAAATTGCTATACCCTACCTGTCTTATCCCATTCCTTGCAGATTTTGAGAAAACCATTGGTAAAGCATTCAAAGGTGTTATCCTTTTCAATTGAAGAGCTTGATAACATTCTTCGTTTTCATCAATATATAACTCTAAAAAGAAGAGAAACAAGTTACGACAATAGTTCTGCGTCAAGTCAAGTTTTTATAGGTTATCTCTTTACTCAAAACACAGATGACCTATGAATGCCACCCTCAGAATATCAAGGTTTAATATCAAGTCTGAAAACAGTATTATCCTTGACTTTGGAAATTGTCAGAGGTACAGCATATAAGGAATCGTTATTTACGTCTACTTGCAATTTTTCATGGTTGACACGTAAAACTCCATATTTTTACATATTTTTTTTGAAATTCTACATATTTTTACATGATTTTGTTTTCAGAGGACTATAAAAAAAAAGAAAGAAAAATCAAATATTTATTTCAGGGGAACTAAATACAAATTTAGTAATTTTAACACAGCAGATTAAGCTGCTCAGGGATAAACGTGAGTACTTATTCCGAAGGGAGAAGTTACTAGTTATAAAAGAAAGCAAACACATAAAAATTCGTGAGTTCTAAGGGAGTTTATAATAGATGGGGAAAAATGTAACATTTCAGAAAGAAGTTATCGACCAGAAGGCTCACCGCACAAATGTATATTCGAGCTTACCAAAATCTTATCAAACTAGAAAATTCAAGATTCCGACACAATGTAATGTATTTTCAGCAGAACATGCAATCTATGACATCCTCAAACACAGCTTACAGGGACTACATCCTACTCTTACATTGGGTTAGTTCTGTCATTTTCAATTTTTAATTATGGTAATTCAAAAGGTGATATAGTACATCACAGGTATGCTACAGATGCTGGAACTCAAAAAATACATTGTGTTTTAACCTTTCATTAGAGTTACATTGCCCCTTGCAATTGGCATTGATATTTAAATAAATGATGACAATTTTACAATACTTTGATGGCTGAGATATAGTTCGAACCGTTTTCTGAATTAATTTTTTTTTAATTTGCTATGTCAACACCATCACTAATTTGGTCCCATCATTGCCTGATAACCCTTTATCTTTGCGTCATTCGCCAGATTTATAAGACAGTTAGGAAAATTCCTGTACCAAGATTTTGTTTTTACTCATTCCAGAAAAAATATGCCACGTCATATCATGTCATATATGTTACGCTTGAAAAAAGAACTTGGCATAAAACATACATGTCGACAAGGCTTAATTAATTCAAACCTCCTGTCGGGTACTGGCTGGTGTAGAATGATGTAAATCCACTTTGGTCTATGGTGAGCACAAACCTTTTGCCAAGTCTGATGTTTGCTATCATTTGGAACTTGAACGGGTTATTTGACCAGTGTCTTTACGGCCAACCGCAAGGTCACTTCTAGCCTTCTGTGTAGGGTAACTGCTACAAATGGTCTTTGCGGAGGCATTCGAACCATGTGTCCAAAACATCGTAAGGTTTGTTTGCCTATTTGGATCTAACGCTTCAACTGCTTAGTCAGCTGGAGCAAAATACCCTTGATGATGAAGACGTATTATCACGGTCTTTTATCCCCCTTTGGTTCTTTTACAAGAATACTTTGGAAGAGATGTTGCTGATACTTGATGTTCACTTATCACAGAAACAACAAAGATGTTGAAAGACTCTTCTTTGTTGCACGGTCGATGTTTGGCTTTCACCAAAAGGCAGCAGTTCAGTCTGTTCATGGCAGAAGACGCTTTAGATATTCTCGCTTGCAGTTGAGAAAGAAATGATCCATTCTGAGGAAATTATGGAGCCCAGGAAGATGAACTTGCGAAGAATGCCAATGCTATTAGAGCCGTCCAGGTTGAATGAAGAACCAGCAACATTTTCTTTTGTTCTATTTGGGTCGTTGGTTGTCCTACTGTGGCAACTTTTTATAAAATTTAGAGCGCTCTCAGCAGTTACGCCTACTTTAATGAGTCAGCTAGTATGAGATGAAACAATCCCCAAACTTTATGCTGAATTGGATTTTTTTAGTAGTCTTTATCATAGTACCGTCTATGACTACACTGTTGAACAGTTCTGGGGTCAATGTACAAACTGGTGCACTCCTCTTGTGAAGTGGAAGAATGTTTTGCAACAGCAATTTATTTCAGCAAAGCTCTTTGTCCTGTGGTTCAAACCCTTAAACAGACAGTAATGTTTCTCTGAGATGCAAGTCGAATCTAAACTCAACCAGGGAGCCTTCTGATCAACTGAGGCAAACACAGTAAAATTAGTTAGAATTCCATGTTTAATCACCTGTCTGACAAGAAATCAATGTGTAAGTAACTACCGTTCATAAGTAAACTTTGGTGATTGGCTAGATAAGTTAGAGCCAAGCATCCAATTCTAGATTCTAATTCTCAATATCTAGGATTTTCGACTACAGCCAATCAGAATATGTCAAATTTCCACTATTTTCATCATCAACGTTTATATTTTGAAGTTGAAATTTAGTTTTGTTTCTTCATTAATCTTTTTTCATTTCAAGCAAATATGCAACATCAGACATAATATTAAAGCACGCTAAAGCAATTGCTTGGCTGGTCTCATCCATTGAGTGACAATAAGAACACAAATTACATGTATTATCGCCTCAATAACTTCGACGAGGATCATAGCTGCTACTATTTTCTTCTTTACTATTAATCGCAAGGAAGTTTAACGGTAATTCAAAACACTGATATTACTGATTATGCACACCCGTTTACTACATAATACTAAAGGGAGTATTTTCGGCTGTTATGTAATTGTACATTTATGCAAATATTTTCTTCGAAATTTCTTTGGTTGTTACGTAAAACTTACACAAATGTTTAAATACCTACGGTGAAGGCTAAAAAACCGTCAGCCCCCTCCCCCCCCCAGTCAAGGTGGTAGCTCCTCAGTTATAAAAATGATCATAGGCCATTGATGGCTTATGTAGATGTCGTTATTTTAAATTACTTGCTTTGGTTCTGGGACCTTTATAATCCAATGAAAACAGGTTTTAAAGGTCAATGACACTTGTTTTGATAGAGCTCGTGGTTCAATTACCTCAGTATTGGAAGAGTTCAGAGTTTCAACACTGTGGATATTGATTTATGTTCTTAGCATATTTTTAGTAATGGATGCGTTTACTCTAATGGAAGTTGAAGAAACTAGCAGTGGTGAAATGAAATCCAGAGTACCTAATGTCGCAATAAATTAAAAGGAGTTGTCGGATAACCCTTGAATGGTATGAGATGTTTGCAAGATACGTGATATCATTGATCAAATGGAAGTTGGAAGAACAGTTGTTTTATGCAGCAAAAGAGAATATAATACATATAGAGAGACTACAAGATGAATTAAACGCATTAGTGAAATATTTGAAGACTGTGATCTGAATCAATCTGTAAAAAAGGAGTGTTACTATTCCATTTTTTGAAAATGTTTTTCTTTTTATATATAACTAGCTGTTGGTGTGGCGCTTCGCGCCACACCAACAGCTATTTGAACCAACAGATATTTGATATTTAGAAGGACATCGTGTCTCAGATCTCTTATTTTGAATCATGACCGGCATTAAGCCTCTGATATTCCTTTTAAAAAAATATATTGATTCTTAGAAAATTGCTAGAACTCATGCCATATGAGCTCTTGGCTCTTCCAGCCTCGTCACAAGTGCCATATGAACTCTTAGCTCTTGTTCATTCAAGAACACATAGAAGGGGGACACTGGTTTTACCAACTCTAGACGTCTCAACAAAGGATGTACAAAGAAATAGACAATTGTTCGATGAAAAGCCGGGTGGATAGTTTGCAAAAATATAACATTCCATCCTGCTGAAGGCTCCACCACTTTTACCATTGATTATATTCCACTTAAAAGCAAGAACATCACACAGTTTATCGTTGAGATGAATCATTTCATTCTCTATTGAGGAGCTAATGTAAACACTATCATGTTCCCATGAATATTTAAAGTGGCATGCATCACTCTTACGAGAAAAAATCTTTGTATTGATTGCACAACCCATATATTTCACGCTACCATATTCATTGTATTTTCAGATGAGATGTGAGTAAACCAGAGTCGAGTGCTTTAATTCATTCCTCTTCCTTATCACACAGTGGTCAATCGTTTGGTCTAAATTTTATGTTATATGTACGATTTTTTCTGAGAATATTAGATGTATTTTTGAGAATACAATCCACACGAACAACTTCGTACAATGCATTAAATTTTATGTCGCAGGACAGTCCAAAGATTGCTTGTTGCATTCAAATTATCACAGAGAGGGTCAGAGACAAAGGACAGGAATGTCACATGAAAATCACTGGGGATTGTAAACGTCTTTAGCGGCAATCCATGAATCAAAATCGGATTTGTGTCCTAGCCAAAGAAAAAGCAACTGTCTCTTACCTCTGTGAGTTCGACTCTTCAATGTCTTTTCAATTTAATACATTATGTTGTTTCTGATTTTTTTGTAATTCATAGTCATAAAACACCAAGAGTTTTTTCACTTTAAAAAGTTCAGTGGACCATAAGTAATTCCCCTTTTCAAAAATATTCCATTTGATTTTAACTTCTTTTTCACTTGCCTTTCATTAGAATATTTTTCAAAAAAATTTCAAGTGTATCATTCCCCCCCCCCCGAAGAACTTCCAGAGGACTAAGATTGGACAGGGCATTGATTATAAACCAAGATGATTTTATCTGAACCTTGAATAAAAGCAGCACTAGTGTTCAATGTACAATATCTTGAAAAGTTGAATAATTGTTATCAATCGTTCAGTCAGCACTGCCTTTATTTGGCTACGACTATGATAGAGCACCGTATTATATTTCAATAAAACCCTTTTTACATGTAGATTAATAAATTTTCTACCTCGATCTGCTTGATTTTTCCTATAACAATCTTGTTCAAAGATTGATTCAAGGGCCTACATCCATCTTCATGACTTCGCTTTATCTGCACCGTAACGGCAAATTTATAGCAACTATAAACACTGATTGCCAGTAAAATATACTTGTAAGGACTATTGTGACATCTTTGAACCTCGTATAGAGTCTAATAATACATTAATTCACTAAGATAGGAAGAAAACAAGGACAATAAAAAGCCAGTGAAACAAAAATTGAAAATTTTGCAAATATTTCGGTCAAGACCTCCGCTTGACCGTCCTCAGTGCAGGACAAAATTGATTAAAATATACAAAAATGAACCTTGAAAAAAACAACACAAAACTAAAATAAGATGACCCCAACTGATTGATTTTGAAAGGGTAACTGAATAAAAAACACAAGTCTAAATTGCATTTCACAATATCTTCTTACGTAAAGCACTCTCAAAGGCTAATTGCTTGCTTTCCAGGTAAATTATTATCAGAAACTCTATTTGATTCCACAACAGAATTTTTTAAATGTACGTAAATATGTGTGTATGTGGATATATGAATGTGGATGTATGAAACTATTAATTTTGAGCATTTTTACATACATCCACAAAGTCATTTTGTTTGACCAAATATAGTTTTATCATGATTAGCCAGTTTTGTCTCAGATATTATTTACGTATAGAGTAAAAATATCTGCTTGTAATATATCTAAGGGCTTTAGTTTTTCGATAACAACTACCGCGAACTCTATGATTTCGATATAGTGTAACTTGGTTCACTCTGTAAATACTCTATCACTAACTTCTTTTCCAGTTCATTGAATCAAGTCAGTGGGGTGGGGAACTTAAGCTTCCCGGTTCACCATATATTCTCATAAACACATTTCTAAATATGAGCCATCTTTAATTTAAACGTGTTCTGAAGTGTCCAATATCCTTTTGTATACTGACAAGTGTTTTCACTGATATTACGACACCTTCACTTGGTACCTTTTAATTAGCGAATCAATATCGCCGCTTAGTGTGCTAGTATTTTCCGAAAATGATTTAAAATCATCTTTTGATATTTGATCATGTATCTTTATTCGATTTAAAATACGTTTATTCCCATTGCAAATTTTTAGAAAATTGATTACTTTAGAAATTTATACAAATGGCTGTCACATGATTCAAGTTTCTTACGATTTACAATCATATCTGGTATCAAATAAACTAGATTGTAGGTCTTGAAATGAATCATTTCTTTTACTATTAATTCTCAATCTTTTTACTTTTAATTAGTATATGTTCATTTTCAGCGAGATATGTCAAGAGTCTTTTACATTGCTCACAATCTGACTGAGGTAATAGGTCTAAAACACTTGTTAAACCCTTACACAATGATAAATGTTCTTCTTGTTTTGGGTTTGATGGTCGGTGAAATTTGAGGTCTGGTGTGATCAATGACATTTACTTTGAGCGATGTTTTGTGGTAGATTTTATGCCTATCTACTCATGGAATGGTATCTTAAAGCAAAATAAATTTTTCTTGGTCGACAATTGTCTCATTGTTAATAAATTTACTAAGATTATTTTCAAAGTGCTCTTTTGGTGAAAGGAATAGTTCCATTGCTGTCAGCTTATAGGGCTTAGCCATTTTTTTAGAGCACTGTTTTATAGAGCACTGCACTGTTTACAAATGCAGCAATTACGGCAGTAATGGCGATAAGAACCTACCACCTGATTGAAAAAGCCCTTTTCTTTTAAATCCTTTCCCTTATTTTTGCATGCAAGGGTACGTAGACGTGAACAATGCTGCTTTGTCTGCTGTTTAGCTATTTCTGGCAGTTGAAAATTAACTTCGGTCATATTTAAACAAAGATATGATAGGAGGTTAATGGATTTTATGATGTTTGAGTATCACAGTTTTGAAATACCGAGTACGAAAAATAAATCTACGTTTTCATATAGTTTCTTCAGTGTCATGTCTCAGTCATCATCAATCCAGTGTCATGTTCAGTGTCAGTTTCTTCTTTGTCAAAAATATCAGTACCTACACATAAATCCTCTTGTGTGTTTTAATTGAGACCCGATAGAATGTAACCATAGGGCTTATTTGAAGCCTAATCGCATTCTGACATTAGAAATTTTGGTTCACCGAGATATATTTGTTTGTTTAAAATTATGGGGGGGGGGCTGGAATCACGACAACCCACTAGATGAAATAATAAGTACAATTCAACACAAGTGTTCTCGTACATTCGCTCTGATGAAAGAGAAAGTGGAGATTAATAATTATGATTTTTTTATGATTAGATCGGACAATGAATAATTGTACTCTCTCCTGAGATCATACGTCAATGGATTCAGCTTCAATAACAAACCATGAGTTTTGTTCGATAATATTAAACTTGTCAACTTCCCGTATGAAATTTGTGTCTGGTGCAATAGTTTTTATTTTATCACAGGACTCTTGCCATATATTATGGTAATAGTAGATGTTTTTCTAGTTTTCTAAAAATATTTTATTACGATTTTGAATTAATTTCGTCAAGTTTCGTTGCCAGACATTGATGACCTGCAAAAACATGACCTGAAAGGAATTTTATAAACTGATATATATTACTCTTCCCGATGTAAAAATACAACTATCCAAACCTAACCTCAAACTGTTGAATAAATACGAGTTTCCTATGTTCAAAAAGACACAAAAAAATACGTGTTTTCTTTATTGACAAAAACTGCACTACAAGTTTTCTAAGAACTACATAAAATAAGCATTTGGGGGAAAACATGAAATAGGCACTTTGGAGTTGAACGTATTTATATGGGTGCTTGGGAAAAAAACAACAAAAAAACTGAGGAAAAATAACAAAAAGTAGGCATTGGAAAACATCCAGGTATATGCCCTATCCCGAGGACACAGCGGCCGCTACAATGGCCGAAGGCCGAGGGTCCCAGGTCGGACCGATGGCGGGCACGAGGTGTGGTTAAATAATGGTATAATATTAAACACTTTTCAAATACAACAACGATTCCGCCTTGCGCAAACCCGGAACAAATATATACAAACACGTAAAAACACTCTGCTGAGATGCAGACTGTTTAGATGGGCCCTCCTTTCCCCAACTATTGAATTTTCTCCAGACCCAGACCATATCTATATTTTACTTATACATCCCGTCCGAAGTTAGGCAATCACCGTCTTCTAGTACCTCCAAACCTTCCGCATATACATAGACCTTGTCTGATGTGACTGACATTGGATTATTCCTAACTCTAACTTTATATGTTTTTAAATTTTATAGACCGAATCGCCATGACCTTCGCTCTTGGAACTAATATATTGTCTACACAGTTTTTGTAATCACCCATGTCGATAATTCGCTTCACACAGTTTGTAGGCACCCCCTTGCAGACTTTACTGATATCGTCACTGTGCGTTTGCACACAGTAAAATCTTCGGACCTGCAAACATACCACTTGAAATTTAGTTAATCCCCCTCTAAGATTTTACATACAAAAACTTATTTGGGGTCCAACACTTCACTAGATCCGGTTAAATACTCATCCCTGTTGGTATCGTCCATTCGATAGCTAATACGCCCACCATTTTCCAAATCGTCCAACAGATTCTGTTTTAATTTGTAACAGAAGTGAATCATTTTTTCAATGCTACTCTTGAAATTACTCTTCCCGGCCATTGGAGCTTACACACTTTATAATAAAATTCCAATATGAGTTTTTTGGAAGTTTCGAAAATTGCACTGCAACTGGCAATCTTTTTATTGAAATTAATACTTCTTTCTTTATGCGAAAGAATGATGATGATGAGGGTGATAGACGTAAAGTTCGGATCGGTGACGATTCAAGCACATTCTCTAGGGTCGGTTACAACGTCACAGCAACTAATATGGCACACACTTTTGCAAATTTTACCCAAGGCTGAATTTAAAACAAGTTTAATGACCTCCTTTTCAACATTCGACTTTGCCTGAGAGTATTTTCTGACGGAGGTGTCAATAAACGTCTTCATAAATGGCTTATGAATCAAACTGGAGGGCTCTATGAATCTTTGTGACCTTGAAACCGTCGGCTAGCATCCACTGCAAGAGACGTGGTGTAACAACTATATTCTGTTTCAGATGAAGGTTGGCAATAAGCTTCTGTTTTGACGGTGCCTGGTACGTACCCCCATTCTCTACAAAAAAAATACTATGTGGACTCAATGAGTCCTTTAATATCGGTCTTCTTATAAACGGGAAAAAAATCCTTTCCAAGTCATGAAATTCCACTGGCATCTTACCATCAATTTCGAAAAACCATCCTTGTGGTCCCCTCTCCTCATTAGTGGTAATTTCAGGAAAACTTGAATCACAAGGATTGTACATCTATTTGTAATTCTAATAAGGCAAAGAGGTGAGACACTTCCGATGGATAAAGGGAGCTTATATAAAGATATACCACATCTGACCTTTCACCAGTGCGTTTTCTAGTCGGGTTGGTTTCTAGGATAAGATCTCCGTCAAAAACATAGCCTCCCTTCACTAGTCTCTTAACAAATAAATGCTGATCAACGTTGGTGATCAGACCTATTTCCTCCTTATTTTATTACAAATTCACCATATGAGGAGTTGAAAACTAACATCCCAAATCCAACGTAAATTCCTGCTAGATGTTGTCCTTGTTTTTACATATAATATCCAACAATGTCAATACATCACTTGCCAGGCATATTTTTACAGTAATCCTTCCCTTTTCTATACCCACCCTTGGCCCTAACTTTTTTAGCGAATTCTTAGTTGGCAGTCTTAACTTGACGGTCGTAAAATGAATCATGAAATGCTTAGATGGGTGGCAATTTTTCCTCACTTAGCTTTGGGGTGGAGTTGCAGTATTCATAACGCCAATAATTCCTACATCTCATCTGGAAAGTGCTGTTTAAGTAACAGAAAACTATTAAAGTCGTCGCTTCTCTGTAATTGAATTAATTGACTTAGTGACTTAGGGAAAAAACTATAAGAACGTAAAAAATAGATTTGATTCAAGCACGTATTACTATTATCAACTGTTTTCAATCTGAAATCGAAGACTTGCAGCTTCTCGGAAGATTTGGGTATGATTTTATATGAAAAAGAACCATCTACCCATGCGCCATTTACATCTTCACCTTTTTGAAAAAGTGCCAACGCTGGTAATATGAATTTAAAATTGTAGTTGGAATTATGAATGTTAGCCGGCAGAAAGAATTGCTTCTTAACGTTTAAATTACAAATCTTATGTGCCAGTCCACGAAAGTTATTCCCCCCTGATAGATTTGTATTTCTCAAATGATCATGGTTGTGAACTGGCGTTTCCCCACTATCTTCAACAAATTTCCCTTACAGATCCAACACATTTCTTTATTTTGAATAGCCAACTTGTCCTGTGGTGATAGACTCATTGGGTAATTTATCCCTAAGTCACTTGGATCACTTTGAGGAAACCCTTCTTGTGCAGAACTTTCCTGATATAGAAATAAAATGATTTAGCTTTCAGAAATATGAGCACATGGGTTTAAAATAATCTGATTATATTAATAATATTTTATTATTTAAGAAACTTATGTTTTAGTTTTCAGAAACAAGAGCACATACATTTAAACTACATCTTATTATATTAAAAATATTTGAGCATTTAAGAAACCTGGGTTTTAGTTTTCAGAAACAAGGAGTCATGTGGTTGAAATACATACGATTTTATTAATAACATTTGATCATTTATGAAACTTGGAATTTAGTTTTGATAATAAAGAACGTACGTGGTTAAAATGCCTCTCCTTATATTAAAAATATTGGAGCATTCAAGAAACTTGGGTTTTAGCTTTCAGAAATAAGGATGAATATGGTTAATATAATCTGATTTTATTAATAGTATTTGATCATTTAATAAACTTGAGCTCTAGTTTTCAGAAACAAGAACACATAAAGTTAAAACACATCTCATTATATTATAAATATTTGAGCATTTAAGAAACCTGGGTTTTGGTATCAGATATAAGGAGTCATGTAGTAAAAATACCTATAACTTTATTAATAATATTTGATCATTTAAGAAACTTTGAATTTAAGTTTGATAATAAGGAACGCACGTGGTTAAAATGCTTCTTCTTATTTTAAAAATATTGGAGCATTTAAGAAACGTGGATTTTAGTTTTCAGAAATAAGGATGCATATGGTTAATATAATCTGATTATATTAATAATATTTGATCATTTAAGAAATACATGTTTTAGTTTTCATAATAACTTATACTCAGCCCCCGCCCCGTTTCCCAGAATAAATACTGACTATTTAAATTAGAGCTAATCACATTTTCACTAAGAAAATGGTAATCACAACCTTCTCCACTTGACTCGAAATCAAAGATTTAATGTAAATATAACATGCTTTTTTACATATCTATTTTAGTGGTTAAAATACGCCAATTTAGAAGACAAATCAGATGTTAAATGAAAAATTTTTGTCCAATTATTTAGTCCTATGCATGACACTAGCCACTCATGGAAACTAACCCTATACCTCAGTGCCAACTATAGTTAAGGATTAATCCTCAAATAGTTGATGGATGATAATTACATTGGGTTAAACACATCTGCCCGAATAGGCTTTACTTAGTGAAAAGCATTTCTAAAAGGGGACAAATTTATAGTAAAATATATTTTGTCATGAGAAATAAGATTATAACACGTAGAGAAGCATGCAATAGCGGGGAAGGGAAAGAAGTTTAAGTTGTTAATTTTATATAGTTGTCAGTTTCAATTTGAATAGACTTACCCCTTTTTGGGAAGGGGATGGGAACAATCGCTTAATGTACTTAGAACCATACCTGCATGTGTGCTCGGATCAAATCCTTTTTTTAAAATCGGGCTTCACTATTGATCTCGAATACTGAACTGATGGTTTTCTATGTTTGGATGAGAGTCTTATAGCTCCAAGAGACAGAGAGAATTACCCTGTCCATTATCCGCTATGAGAATAACAAACTCTTGCAAAACAATGTTGAAAATCAATAGGTGTCAACACCAATTAACAGGACGTCTTTGTTGCTCTTGAAAATTGATAGATGACGGGGTTCCTTTGTCTGTGTTAGAAGCAATGAAAATAAAATTCAAAACAGAGGGTTGTGTAAACCAAAAGAACTATGTCTTCTAAATAAGTAAACAATGGACTACTATCAATTTCTTATAACTAGGGGCTCCTCACTTGACTGGTGGCACCTGAGGGTTTTTCTTACCTGGCACCGTAGGTCTTTAAACATTTGCATAAGTATTACATAACAACCAAAGAAATATCGAAGAAAACACATGTATAAGTAAACAATAACGTAACTAGCAAGGAAAAAACACTCCCTATAATATTTCTTAACAAAAAGGTGTACACAATTGGTAAAATCAGTGTCTCGAAGAGAATCACCTCTAAACTTCTTCGTGATTAACAGCGAAGAAGAAAAGAGTAGTGGCTATGGGCCTTGTAAAAGTTATTGAGAAAATGCTAGTATTACAACTTTGAAATTTTTGCCAGTATAAGCTCTCTTGATTCGTTAGAAACGACGACTTTAATCCATTCGAAACTGAATTTATAGTTTTAGCTACGCACGGAATTTTACTTGTGAACGGTAGTTACCTAGACTTTGATTTCTGGCCAGAAACCTGTCTAGACACAGAACTCTAGCTAGATACCCATGGGAACGCCGCTTAAGAAAAAGTTTTTGGTACACTGTTAAGTTTTCTCTGCTAGTTACGGTTTAAGATATGCTGAATTATTGAGTATCATAGAATTCGTTGTGTATTTCCCTTTGTTGGGTGGTATTTTGATGAACTATCATGCAATTAGTTAAGTGCTTTTAGGAAGTCGCATAAGGTTAAATATGATTTACCAAAAAAAACTTAAAAAATATGTAGCCAAAAAAGTCTTACTTCCTTCATATCCTGTTAATTTAAAAAAATCGTCGATGAAATTTGTATCCATACCAATGCAAATCAACCGGATATCACGTGCATCTAACTCTGATTTTAACCCAGAAATAGACCGCACGTGCACCCGGTTAAAGGATCATCCCAGCCGACGAATTATATAAATTACACAGTCATGATATCTCCACAGCTCACCAATACTAGTCTCCTAAAATAGCAAAAATAAGGATCAGCCATGGTTCTTTAAAAAAAAAAAAATTCAGAAATTAGTAAAACAATCTCTTAACCTACAAAACTGGTCACAAAAACATAGTGCTCATATTTTAGCAAGACTTTCATAAATAAATTTTTTCGGTGGGGGGAGACTATAAGGTAGGAGTAAGATTTCCAATGAATAGGCGTAATGATGATAAGCCAAAGTGCTTGAAACTCACTAATAGGTTGTAATACTTTTGATAAAATTACAGTGTTTTAGTTATGAACAGATTACAGAGTAAAGGGGACTAAACAGGGGAATAAAACGTGACAAAGGGGCAATTAGGTCTCAAATCGTGAAGCTTTTGTCTTTCTTTTACAGGGGGGAGATTCCTCTTCCTGGCCTATATCTAGTGATACCAATGCAATATCATGATAGGATATTTAAAATCCGAAAGGAATTCGTCATAGAGGCATTCGCATTTTAGTATCTAGAAATGAATATAATGGAAGTATTGGGAGTTTCCGTTGTTTTTTTTTTCACAAAAAAAATGTTAAAAATTATCTAAAAAAAAGTAAAAGTAGACGCAATCATAGAATAACAAACAAATTTGAACAAGCTAAAAAGTAATGGCTGTCCGAGGGAATGGGTAATCATTTAATAGATCCATATAAACAAAACCCCTATGAAACAAAATGAAATCTTAATTTCTTCTGTGTGACCTCTTCCCAAAATTATTTGGGAGACGACCAGCTTTTTGATTGGCCCAAAATTGCGGCAAAATGAACAACATTTCTCATCATCCTTATTGTGTGAAGCGTGGACTAGTCATTTTAGCCCTAAAAAGTAGGAAAGGACTGTTTTTTGCACAGCTTATTGTATGATAAACCAAAACTATATTCAACCCTTTCCTTTGGAATCAAATATTCCTTGGCATTTCAAAGCGCCCACGTTTTAAGACCGTAGTAGACCACTGTCACTATTATAGAGTTCAATAGTCTAATCTTATTTTGCAGACTTATCTTCCTATTCTTCCAAGCCTTTTTCAAGTGTAAAACAGCACCCTGCACCTTAGCTATTCTACGTTTTACACCTTTACTGCACCCATCGTTTTCATAATAATACTATCCAGATGAGTGGAGTTAGAAGACTTAGTGATATTAAATTCTTTACCTATATATTTACGAGAGTTTTTTGTCGAAATTATATTGCGAATCACGCTAGTATATATCTCCTCCTGCGCTATATATATATTTTTTTTTACTAATTTCATATTTTTTTTTACAAGAAAAATGAATTTGAGAGCATCTTCAAAAAGTGGCAAACCTGACTTTTTCCTGTTTGAAGAAAACAGGAAAGATTAGGCCCAATATTTTCCAGCCAAGAATCAGTTTTTTGTGGATTAAAACTTTTTCAGTTTTTACCAGCACAAAATTTCTACAAATTACAATACACAAACAATTGGCAAACATGACTAAAATTTACTAAAATTTTTGTAGGATATTAGAAATTGGGGGGCAGGGGGGGGGGAGAACGCCTGTGTGATTCAAAGCAGTGAATTCCTAAAGGAACTAAATAACTAAATTAGTAAATATTAATAGCCTACATCTGCCAAAATGATCTTACTCATTCTCAAAGCACTTTAATAAAATAAAAAGGTACTTTGACATAAAGAACGCTGATGGTAAAACAAAAAGACAAATGAAACTAAACATTAAAATAAAAAGCTTAAATGAACAGAAGTTTTCATATATGTAAAGGGGGCTGCTACCCCCTCCTTCCCATTTATAGACAGTAAGCTTTAGATTTTTATTTACCTAGGGATTTCCCACCTCTCGCCACCCGGCATATGTCTCGGAGCACCACGTATGCAGCACTGTTTCAGCATGCTTGGAACAATACCCAAAACGCTTGGCACTGTTCCGCAACGCTCGGTCCGAATTGCCAAGTTTACATAGTGATTGAGAGTTGGCAACCCTTGGGTATCCACTAGAACACCTTAGAATATCTTAGCAGTATAAACAATCAATAATATTCTATTTATATGTGTTAATTTATGTTGTAAGAAGATGTTGATCGTGTATTATACTATTTCCTAATGGGTGCTAAATTTCAAAGGATTTGGTCCATACCCCACATTTAAGTAACGGCTTTCCAAAGTAGTAAGGCCAGTAAAAAGAATGGATCTAGTGGACAAGTAAAAGCTGTGTAGTCAAAGTTCTGGGCGTCTTATGCCCCGTGTTGAATGGGGCTTATTAAAATTAATTGTAATAATTCATTGAAAAAAAACAATTATTATGTTCAATAGAAAGATTGAACATCAAGGTGAATCGTTTGTAAATAAAAAGAATATCAAAATCCGATAGAATCTTTTATAATAACGAAAAATATTGTTTGCTTATTTGAATAGGCAAATACACCAAGAATGTTCTATCTGTAAGAGAAAGAATTGTAGTTTTGAAACACGATAAACAAGTAATTAATTTCATAAGTGCTTTTGAATGCCATTCTATAATTGACATTGCCTCTTGAATATCCTTTAACCCCTTTCTTATGACCTCTTCCCACTCTATCCGGGAAATTTTAAATTTTGCTTTTCGTTGGCCCAAGATGGATGGCTAAAAAGAACAATCTTTGTCAATCTGTCATCCTTTATCCGTAAGACATATCCCAGCCATCTCAACATAAAAAACCTAAAGATTTCATTAAAAACATAAAACCTAAAATATAAGTCTGATTCAACATAAAACCTAAAAAGTCATTATAAACCTAAAAAGTGAGATAAAAATACGCTTTTTGTAAAGCTTGCTGTTCAATATACATTCAGGCAATTGGGCATCTAAAATATGGCAAACAAATTTTGCTCTGCGTTTCAAAGTTCCCAGGTTACAGAATCATACTTGACCACTATAATTACCACAGCTTCCAATATTCTACTCTTGGTTGGCACACCCATCGTTATATCTTTCTGATCTGTTTTAACTGTTAAAAAAACCTCACCTCCGTTATTGTACTTTTTACACCTTTACTGCATCCACCATGTTTACTAATGTTACTTGCCACATAAACAAAGCTCTTCACTTGATCAATCTTCTCGTTACCCTTCATCACATCTTCATCTTCATTTGCTGATAGTTAGAGGGACTTGATATTCTTTTGTATTAACTTTCAAACCTACTCTGTGTATTGGATACTCAAAATATCCAAAATTGATTAATTTTCTGACATTTTTATCTAACACGCCCAGGCCATCTGTATAATCTACGTCTAGGAGTCTTAAATTCCGGTTTGATTCCATGCTCTCCGACGTCCGTTGCCAAGTTCTTTACGACAAAGTTCATAAAAAAAAATCAATTTTAATTGGGATAGGATTAAACCTTCCTTACCTTAATTTTTATTCAACACCGAACAAGTTAGTAACCTGAATTCCTACCTCAGCCATGCCAACACTGTTTTCGTACATAGGACTGGTCTTGTGCTTATCTTGCATACTGTACAAAGGGTAAGACCTTCACTGAAATTCTTTTATTGGCTAATTTAAATGCCTGTTCGGAGTTTATGAAACGGAGGACTAAAGGGTCTGATGATTCAGAATACATCCAATTATTAATGTAAGAGTGAAAATTCCAACAAAGCATCCTATCCTCTTCCTTAAACTTGTTCTTCAGCTCTTCTAAAACTATTCTTCTGTAATACTTGTATGCACAGCATCTCTTAATCTAATAAGAACCATCTTTCGAAAGTAATTCGTTTCCTGCAGAAACTAAGCTAATGCCTGTGATGGTTTTTCAATTACATTTACTTTCCTTATAAGATGCTTTATGAACTCTTGGTTCATTAGTGTTCAGTCCAAATATCGTTGTTTTTACCTAATTTGGCTGAGAGCCAAGGAAATAGCTAGATTTACCGTCAATGAATTTATTGATTTTATTGTATGAGTTAGACCTATCCTGAACGTTGAACAATAAACATCTCTGTTGAAAATCCTTGAACTTCTTGAGTTTTTACCGCGAAATGGATTCCCAATTGAGACCAATTTTAGGACTTGGGCTCTAATTGCTAGTTGCTTTGGGAAATGTTGCTTTGGAAAAGCTGGGATGAGACACCTGAATTCAGAGAGGCTTTGAACGGTGGATCAGGAACATTGACAAAGTGTTCTGCTATTCCTGCAAGTGATCCCGTTTGAAGAGCTACTGAGTCGATGGTAATTAATTAAAGTACACTAGCGAAATTTTTCATTCCCGTGTTGGAGACGATGTCAAGTTTATTGGTGGATAAATTTGCTGATTATGATTCGGGTAAGACAGCAGTAATTGAGAAGTACTCTCAATTCTCATTTGAAGTATTCTCAAACGTATCGCATGCGTTTTTGAAGTGGAAGAAAGGAAGGAAGGGAGTACTACGGAGAATTCGGGAGGAAGCTGGCAACCATCTTCAATAGATGGCTCAATCCGAACTCACTGAAAGCGCAGCCAGAGAACAAGGTGGCAACAAATTCCCTGGAGAGCCAAAGTGGTTTAGCAGTTGAAGGAAGTAGAGGTAAATTTTGAGCTTTTACAGGTGGAGTAGTTTACGCAGGTAGTACAGTACCACCTGCAGGCGGCCCTTCGAAAGAGGTAGTTTCAAACTCTTAAGGATGCTGTTTCTTTTGCTGAAGCTAGCGCTCTAGCTAGTAAAATAATGAAAAATTATTTGAACACGGTTGGTGCAAACCGAGACCGACGTCCGGGCAAGGAAGGAAAGAAACAGCGGAGTTTTGACGACAAGCGTGAAGGAGCAGAAAAAAGTCATCAAACGCGAGCTGAGTCTAAGGTAGGAAACCACGCGAGAGTCACCGAGCAGGAAACGGAAGAATCTAATTTGCGTATATTGAAATGTCACACTTCGAGAAGAACTCTCCGAAGAACGAATAGCAGCCAGAGAATATGTGATAGGTTTTCCTGGCTGATAGCCAGGAAAGGCCTTGTCACCAGGAGATCAAAAGGGCAGCGGTAGTGCTTAGTGGCAAATTAGATGGAAGAAATATCGAAATGTTGTTGGACAGTGAAGCGGACAACAGTTTTACCAGAGTTGGTACCAGAAAAGCCGTGGTGCTGTGAGAAATCTAGAAGCTTAAGATGCACAAAAGTCGCCACACACAAATACCCTATGTCAATATTGGACGTAAGAAAGAAAAAAGCAGATAGATTGTTTGTTGACTTTCCAGGGAAGGTTGCAATCTCAAATCGGATCCCAAAGAAGTTCATGGCAGGGACGGGGATAAATTTTCTAGAGTTCTAGAGGATGATGATTTTGACAGTTAATGTGTTTATGACAACAAAAGCCTGAGAAAACAAAAAGGCTGAGACACAAACGAATATTTTGGAGGCATGGCAGTTTAACTTCTATGACTTAGTTTTTTTTTTGAGTAGGAAAAGCATGAAAGATTTAGGGGCAGAAGCGTAGAGAAAGAAAGGCCGCGTCTCAAAGCAAATCCGACAGAGATGAGGCTTCTTGTTCAAGTCAGCTTGTACAGGAAGAAAAGCTTTCAACGAGTTGCAGAAGATGGATGAAACTCTGTGAAAATTCTGGGTGCAGACGAAGGCTGAACTTACAGAGGCAAAAGATTTCATTGTGATGGATAAGATAAATTACCGAGTAGTTACAGATAAAGGTCAGTACAAGCAGAAGTCATCATTAGTGGCTCCTTCAACCTGCAGAACAGACGTGCTAAACCTGGCCCAAAATTCATGTATGGGAGGGCAAACGGGCAGGCAACGATTTACTGACAGGATTTTGCAAAAATTCTTTTGGCTAAAGGTTTATTTGGACGTTGCAAAGTATTGCTAACAGTGTATTGATTGCCAGATGACAGCCAGAAACTCCCAAATAGACAAAGTGCCAATACAAACATTTCAGACCATTGAAACTCCTTTTCACAAAATAGGAATGGACCTGGTGGGGCCTCTAGAGCGTGTTAAAACTGGTTTTAGCTGTGTTCTAGGGATAAGCTACTGTGTAACCAGATACCCAGAGACAATGGCACTTTATACCGTTGTCATGTTTCAAATCGCAATTTTCATATTGTTTAGATCATTAAAAATGATGCGTCCTCAAGAAAACCAACGGATCCCACCAGTGCAGTTCAGGGATTAAATCTTCATCTCAAATGGGTTTAGAGTAAGGTTTAGAACCAGAAAAAAAGAGGTGTCTGGGACTTCCAGTTGAGTAGAGAATGATGTAATTGTGGGTCTATCTTGGTCACTAAGTGGGTTTCCACGTTTAGCGATGCTCTTTTTAAATTCTCTTAGTTGACATTTACCAATTATACAAACTCAAAATCAAATTCTTTATCAATTATATTTTAAGTTTCAGGTTAATTTTGCTGCATGAAACCAATTTGTATTATGGCTCATTAGGAAACTGGCTTTTCTAACAAGTTTTGTTGTGATTTGACAGTCACTTCTGATAGGTGGGTGAGTGACAGGATCTTGAAGGACTCATCGACTCTCCCCATTCATGATTAAAATCTTGGGGGACTTGTTTGAGGTTACTACTAGGTCCAAGCCATACACACATTCAGACATTCTAAAAACCTGATCATGATTGAAAGGTCAATAAAAAGCCAAAATAAAATGGAATTGGGACACCCAGAATGAAGTTTAGAGAATTACCTCTAAAAAATATTGAAGACGAACAAATTCTTGATCCTATATGACAGAGATGTAGACTAATTCTATTTTCTGCTTCAGCCTGACATTACATTATCCTTAAAAAGTTTCCTTTCAGACTTACGAAAGTTCAGTGTTCTTTATTGTTTCTCTGGGTTCACACAGATGGCTTTTTTAAGCTAGTAATAATTATTGATAACAAATATAACAATGTCATAAATGTAATAATTGCAAATGTGTACGATTTCCTGATAAAATACTTCTGACTTCCAAGTTATTGTCTAATATCATGAATCTCAACTTCTTTAAGAAATTGGCTATTAAAATTCACATCTGAATCGCTCAGAGGGTAAAAAATGAATATTTACAATTCAATATTACCATAAGAAACAAAGTGGATTACACGTATCACAGGTCTACATCAATAACTTTGGGACTATTGACTATTTTATTTACTAAACTCATACAATGAACGTTAAACACATCAGCCACCCAGGAAAGACACTGTACTTCAATCTCTGTTTAAACAAACCAGCGTGTACAGTCTCCCTAGTGCTAGTTGGTGAACCATTCCAAATATCTGGAGCTAAATAACGGATCATGACGTCGGCACGTGTGGCATCTCGAAGCTCAACTACGAAATAATCTGTATTCCTCATTTTATATTTGCGGAGGGCACTATTAACACAAAGGAACTGACTAAGAACTGAAGAGCATACATTATTCCAACATTGCTGAGGAAAAAAAATTCTGCCCCAAAGTTTGATGAGTACTGTTCTTTGCCTATTGACTTTGAAAACAACTTTTCAATAACTGGAACTGATTTGAAAGCTTTTTCATAATTAAAAAAAATAGCTATAAACTCTTATCAGGATTTTGAAAAGGTAAAAACTTGATTGGCATTATTTGTGCTGTCAATTTGCGTCCAGAAATTTCAATTTTATAAAAAGGCTTGAAAAAGTTTGTTAAGGACCAGGGCACAGTAGAGAAGGCTAGGATGAAGATAAATACTTCACGAAACCTCTCCAGGCCACAATTTAGACTCTAGAACTTTCCTGTAAACTATGCGTTTAAATGTAAAGAACTTAGAATCACATTTTGCTGTTTTGAAATTGTTCCTGCTGAAAATTGAACGTGAATAAAAGTCAAACCTAAGATCCTCCGATCTAACTGCAAGTGCTTAGAATAATATATAGAACAGGCGTAATTAGTTTGCTCTACTGGACACAGTTTGAGCTTTAATTATAAGTTCCTTACAAGAAAAAAAATCTACACATATACTTTAGATGTTACTGTTAATGCGCGTTTCCGGGAGGCTACTTTTTGTGTGTGGTGAGAGGTTTCACAAATTGACTTTGTAAACACATGAAGGCTACTTAAATTTTGGGGGGGTTGCAAAGTTGGTACTCCTTCTCCTGGATACGGATATGGCATTGGTTCCATCCCTAGTATATATAACAAAAAAAAAACAAGAACTAAGAGCTCACAAGGCACTTGTTATGAAGTCGGAAGAGCCAAGAGCCGAGAGCTCTCATGGCACGAGCTCTAGCAAAATTCTAAGAATCTATAGATTAATTTAAAAGGAAATATCAGAGGCTTAATGCCGGTCGGGATATAAAATAAGAGCTCTGAGACACGATGTCCTTCTAAATATCAAAATTCATTAAGATCCAATCACCCATTCGTAAGTTAAAAATACATCATTTTTTTTAAATTTTCCTCTCCCTTCAGCCCCTCCCCCTCAGATGGTCGAATAGGGGAAAACGATTTTATCAAGTCAATTTATGCTGCTCCTTGACACGCCTACCAATTTTCATTGTCCTAGCACGTCCAGAAGCACAAAACTTGCCAAAGCACTGGAACCCCCCCCCAACCCCAAAGAGATTGAATTCAGTTTGGTTACGTCAATCACGTATCTACGACATATGCTTATTCTATCCACCAAATTTCATCCCGATCTCTCCACTCTAAGCGTTTTCCAAGATTTCCGGTATCTCCCTCCAACCCCCCTCCCCCCATGATGTCACTAGACGTAGTCAGGATTTAAAATAACAGCTCTGAGACATGAGTTCCTTCTAAATATCAAATTTAAAAATACCTCACGAATGGTCACCCGTTCTTAAGTTAAAGATATCTTAATTTTTCTCATTTTTCCGAATGATCCCCCCCCCCGACTCCCCCAAAGAGAGCAGATTCAGTCTGGTTATTTCAATCATGTATCTAGGACTTCTGATTATTCTTTCCACCAAGTTTCATCCTGATTTCTCCACTCTATGCTTTTTCAAAGATTTCCGGTCCCTCCCCTCCAACTCCCCCCAATGACACTGGATAAAGTCGGGATTTTAAATAAGAGATCTGAGTTACGAGGTCCTTCTAAATATGAGATTTCATTAAGATCCGATTATTCCTTTGTAAGTAAAAAATGCCCCATTTTTTCTAATTTTTCCAAATTAACCGTCGTCCCAATCCCCCAGATGGTCAAATCGGAGAAACGACTATTTCTAATTTAATCTCGTCTGGTCCCTGATACACCTACAGAATTTCATCATCCTAGCTTATCTGAAAGTGCCTAAACTAGCAAAACTGGGACCAACAGAATTTGCGATCGCTATATGTCACTTGGTAAATACCAAGTGCCATAAAAATTAGAACAATGAAATTACTATTTTACAGTATATTACACGCTTCTATTAATCAGATTCCTTCCGTTATTATACAGTTTAAAAACTGTCAAATAATATTGAGTAAATTACACACCCAGTCACAGCCAAAGATAAATTCCAGACCACGGGGATAAATGGCTTAACAAAGGGCCTGTGACAAATGACTAGATGGAAAAATGAAGAAAACATTATTAGGGCTATATATGGAACCATCAGGGGGAGGGGGAGTGCGTAGCAAAGGTAGCGACTTTTATACAGAAAAGAAGCATAAAATATGGAATCTAATGGTACTACTTTTATTTGACTAAGATGTTTCCTTCAGAAGATCCCCGCTCCCACAGTGTAACTTTTCTTGCATATCTCCGTGTAACAAAACTATGGTACTTTTGTATTATGCCGCCAACACTCAGGAAATGAAGTTAGGTTAATCCTGAAGTTAGGTAAATTATACCAAAACAAGATGAAAATTTAATACTTTAGAAACAAACTTGGAATATATATTTGCACATTGGTGGGGTTGAGGATAGCCTAACCCCCACCCCCTAATGTGCAAGTATAGCCAAAATTATATAATTTCAATGTATTCCGTCACCCGCAGATTGTTTTCCACTGAGCGTAAGCCTGTTGTTTCTTAATAGAAAACTGGTTTGTTCTTGTGTTTTACCAGCGTAAACTTGAGTGTTGATTTTATAATAAATTAAATTAAAAAAAACTAATTTTTTTAGCTGAAAGTAAGGAGCGACATTAAAACTTAAAACGAACAGAAATTACTCCGTATATGAAATGGGTTGTCCCCTCCGCAATCCCTCGCTCTTTACGCTAAAGTTTGACTCTTTACCACAATTCTACTTTTTAAAACAATTAAAAGCTTTAGCGTAAAGAGCGAGGGATTGCGGAGAGGACAACCCATTTCATATACGGAGTAATTTCTGTTCGTTTTAAGTTTTAATGTCGCTCCTTACTTTCAGCTAAAAAAATTAGTTTTTTTTAATTTAATTTCTGAACGTTTTTGAATTAATGCATGTTTGGTTTTGGCTCTCCTCACATAAATTATTAAAATGAAATTTGTATATTAATTCTTTTTTTTGGCTAAATGGCTTTCTCTTAGTTTCGATCAGACGATTTTGAGAAATAAGGGGTGGAGAAGGAGGTCTAGTTCCCCTCCAATTTTTCGGTTACTTAAGAATGCAACTAGAACTTTTAATTTTTAACGAATGTTTTTATTAGTAAAAAATATATGTAACTTAAGAATTAATTTACGTAACAAACTTTCATAATCTTATATTTTTATTATGTATACGAGGGGCTTTTTACGCTCGTTAATACCTCGCTCTTTACACTAAATCGTAAGTTTTGTCCCAATTCTTTAAGAATGACCCCTGAATCAGAAAGGCCGTAGAATAAATAGTTGAAATTACTAAAAATACTTTAGCATAAAGAGCGAGGTATTTATCTCCTCCTAAATACCTCGCTATTTATACTAAAGTATTTTTAGAACCCCTCATATAAGTAATAACCTCTGTTCGTTTTAAGTTTCAATGCTACCCCTTCCTTTCATTTGAAAAAACGTTTTCATATTTATTTTTCATTGTTTTCTTTTAGTAATGCTAGAAAATCCTGCGCCCTTTTCATTGAATTTTTCTTCCCCAATGACAGATTCCTCCAAGGAAAGATCCTCCAACATAGCCCCCTCCCCTCAGCCCCACCCCCAAACAAAATAAAATCCCCCTGAAAACGTCTGTACACTTCCCAATAACCATTACTATATGTAAACACTGGTCAAAGTTTGTAACTTGCAGCCCCTCCCCCAGGGATTGTGGGGGAGTAAGTCATCCCCAAAGACATAGTTATTATGGTTTTCGACTATGCTGAACAAAATGGCTATCTCAAAATTTTGATTCGTTGACTTTGGGAAACAAATGAGCGTTGGAGGGGGCCTAGATGCCCTCCAATTTTTTTGGTCACTTAAAAAGGGCACTAGAACTTTTCATTTCCGTTAGAATGAGCTCTCTTGCGACATTCTAGGACCACTTGGTCGATACGATGACCCCTGGGGAAAAGAAAAAAAAAAACAAAAAAAAAACAAACAAACAAATAAACACGCACCCGTGATTTGTCTTCTGGCAAAAAATACAAAATTCCACATTTTTGTAGATAGGAGCTTGAAACTTCTACAGTAGGGTTCTCTGATACGCTGAATCTGATAGTGTCATTTTCGTTAAGATTCTACAACTTTTAAGGGGTGTTTCCCCCTATTTTCTTAAATAATGCAAATTTTCTCAGGCTCGTAACTTTTGATGGGTAAAACTAAACTTGATGAAACTTATATATTTAAAATCAGCATTAAAGTGCGATTCTTTTGATGTAGCTATTGATATCAAAATTGAATTTTTTAGAGTTTCGTTACCACGAACTGTTTGATAGGTACCAAAACTATTTTTTACATTTTTGGATCTGACTGAACAACATAAAATCCTACTACCTTGTCAGTGAAAGCGTCATTTATTGGAATTTTCTCAATACCAGCTAATATTTTTTTCTGATCCATAATATCTGGTCTCACACAAAGTAATACCTGTTTTATGTGTATTTGCTTTTCTCTAATGCGTATTTTCAACGTTTACATGGAGTTATTCTTTAAGATTGGTGCTCTCTGCCATCTGAATCACGGGATTGGTTTTGAAGTTTAGGGTGGTCTTCTAGATGAAAGGAGAAGTAAGAAAGATACTTTTGGGATTAGCACTGGCAAGAATGTTTTATCATTCTTAAAAAGGGATTTCCCGCGCGGTTTGCTTCCATTCCAAATTCAAATTTCCGGGATTCCAGAAATATGTAGAACCATTTACCCGGGGTCATGCTCAAGATTTCATTTGCCTTCTGTCTTAATTTCTGTGCTCATTTTGAATCCTCAATTTCTACCCACATTGGAATTATCCTTTAAAAAAGGAATGTCTGAGAGGTTTGAAATAATCTAACCCCAAAAATATTGTTAAGAATTATTAGCCCAAAGTCAATTCAACATAATTTTTCAAAGTTTCTAAAAATGAACCGAGAATATACCTTTTCTATTGAAATTTCTTTATAAGAAATGCATCTATTTATAACCTATTATTATGCTACATGTTTTTGTCTCGGTTTGTTGTACTCGATTCATCCCCTCGAATGTCAATCGATTTTTGAGTCATGGTAGTCAAGCTGGTTGGCTATGTCGAAGTGGGTGCAGTAGAACTCGAGAAAGAGCTTAATTAATCTTACTTGATGAGACAAAGTATTGTTCTTATAAATTATAAAATAAAAAAACAAGTTTTTTCAACTGAAAGTAAGGAGCGACATTAAAACTTAAAACGAACAGAAATTACTTCGTATATGAAAGGGGCTGCTTCCTCATCAACGCTCCGCTCTTTACACTAAAGTTTGACTCTTCAACTCAACTCTTCTTTTTAAAACAGTAAAAACTTTAGAGTAAAGAGCGGGGTGTTGATGAGGAAGCAGCCCCTTTCATATACGAAGTAATTTCTGTTCGTTTTAAGTTTTAATGTCGCTCCTTACTTTCAGTTGAAAAAGCTTGTTTTTTTTATTTAATTTCTGAACATTTTTGAATCAATGCATGTTTTGATTTTGGCTCTCCAGAGAGGAATAATTAAAACGAACTTTGCATTTTTTTTTTTTTTGGCTAAATGGCTTTCTCATAATTTTGATCGAATGATTTGAGAAAAAAAAGCTGGGGAGGAAGCCAAGTTGCCCTCCAAAATTTTGGTTAATTAAAAAGGCAACTAGAACTTTTAATTTTTTACGAATCTTATTATTAGTAAAAGATATACGTAACTTATAGATTAGCTTACGTAAAGAATTTTTTATTCTCATGTTTTTATTACACATATGAGAGGGTTCGCCCCCTCGTCAGTACCTCTCTCTTTACACTAAATCTTAAATTTTATCCCAATTTATTAAGAATGACCCCTGAATCACAAAAGCCGTAGAATAAATCGTTGACATTACTAAAAATACTTTAGCGTAAAGTGCGAGGTATTAGGAGGAGGTGAGCCCCTCATATGGGTAATAATTTCTGTCTTTTTAAGTTTTAATGCTGCTCCTTACTTCCAGCTGAAAAAAAACTTTTTCATATTTATTTTTTCATTTTTTTTCAAATAATGCTAGTAAATCCTGCGCTCCCTTCATGGAAATTTTCTTCCCCCATAACAAATTCCTCGATGGAAAGTTCCCCCAGTATATCCTCCTCTTCTCAACCCCTCGCCCAACCAAAAAAATTCTCCTTAAAACGCCTGTACACTTCCCAATAACCATTACTATATGTAAGCACTGGTCAAAGTTTGTAACTTGTAGCCCCTCCAACGGGGACTGTGGAGGAGTAAGTCGTCTCCAAAGACATAGTGATAAGGTTTTTCGACTACGCTGAATAAAATGGCTATCTCAGAATTTTGATCCGTTGACTTTGGGAAAATAATTAGCGTGGGAGGGGGCCTAGGTGCCCTCCAATTTTTTTGGTCCCTTAAAAAGGGCACTAGAACTTTTCATTTCTGTTAGAATGAGCCTTCTCGCAACATTCTAGGACAACTGGGTCGATACGATCATCCCTGGGGAAAAGAAAAAAACAAACAAACAAATAAACACGCATCCGTGATCTGCCTTCTGGCAAAAAATACAAAATTCCACATTTTTGTAGATAGGAGCTTGAAACTTCTTTAATAGGGTTCTCTGATACGCTGAATTTGATGGTGTAATTTTCGTCAAGATTCTGTGACTTCTAGGGGGTGTTTCCCCCTATTTTCTAAAATAACGCAAATTTTCTCAGGCTCGTAACTTTGGATGCGTAAGACTAAACTTGATGAAATTTATATATTTAAAATCAGCATTAAAATGCTATTCTTTTGATGTAGCTATTGGTATCAAAATTCCATTTTTTAGAGTTTCGGTTTCTATTGAGCCGAGTCACTCCTTACTACAGTTCGTTACCACGAACTGTTTGAAAATGTATCACTTAAAAACCATTTTTTCAGCTATAAACCACTAAGTTTCGCAGAAGCAGGAGTACCAGCTAGAACAGTTTAGTTTTAATACGAAGGAGTTGATTTATGATGAGGAGGGGGGATGAGATTCCAGGGGAAGAGGCTCACTTTTGAACCATTTCTAAAATTGGCGGATTAAAGGACACGGCGTTATTTGAGTGGGAAGGTGGCACGTCCATTAGATCATTTTGGCAAATATTTCAACCATTTTCAAATGTTATCCATTTTCAAAAATAAAAAAAAACAAAGGAAGGAACTCACTCTTGAGATGAAATAAGTTTATTGTTATCAAACAGTTCATGGTAACGAACTGTAGTAAGGAGCGACCCGGCTCAATAGTAACCGAAACTCTAAAAACTGGAATTTTGGTACCAATAGTTACATCAAAAGAATCGCATTTTAATGCTGATTTTAAATATATAAGTCTAATCAAGTTTAGTCTTACCCATCAAAAGTTACGAGCCTGAGAAAATTTGCGTTATTTTAGGAAATAAGGGGAAACACCCCGTAAAAGTTATAGAGTCTTAACAAAAATTAAACCGTCAGATTTAGCGTATCAGACAACCCTCTGTAGAAGTTTCAAGCTCCTATCTACAAAAATGTGGAATTTTGTATTTTTTGCCAGAAGGCAGATCACGGATGCGTGTTTATTTGTTTTTTTTTTCCCAGGGGTGATCGTATCGACCCAATTGTCCTAGAATGTTGCAAGAGGGCTCATTCTAACGAAAATGAAAAGTTCTAGTGCCCTTTTTAAGTGACCAAAAAAATTGGTGGGCACCTAGGCCCCCTTCCACGCTAATTATTTTCCCAAAGTCAACGGATCAAAATTCTCAAAAGTCTTTGGGGACGACTTACTCCCAGAGTACCCCCAAAGTTACAAACTTTGACCAGTGCTTACATACAGTAATGGTTATTGGGAAGTGTACAGGCGCTTTCAGGAGGATTTTTTGGTTTGGGGGGAGGGGTTGAGAAGAGGAGGATATACTGGGGGAACTTTCCATCGAGGAATTTGTTATGGGGGAAGAAAATTTCCATGAAGGGAGCGCAGGATTTACTAGCATTATTACAAAAAACACAATGAAAAAATAAATATGAAATAGTTTTTTTCATCTGGAAATAAGGAGCAGCATTAAAACTTAAAACGAACAGAAATTATTACCCATATGAGGGGCTCACCTCCTTCTAATACCTCGCTCTTTACGCTAAAGTATTTTTATTAATGTCAACTATTTACTCTACGGCTTTTGTGATTCAGGGGTCATTCTTAATGAATTGGGACAAAATTTAAGATTTAGTGTAAAGAGAGAGGTACTGCCGAGGGGGCGAACCCTCTCATATGTGTAATAAAAACATGAGAATAAAAAGTTCTTTACGTAAGCTAATTTATAAGTTACGTATATCTTTTACTAATAAAAAGATTTGTAAAAAATTAAAAGTTCTAGTTGCCTTTTTAATTAGCCAAAAACTTGGAGGGCAACTAGGCTTCCTCCCCCGCTCTTTTTTTCTCAAGATCATTCGATCAAAATTATGAGAAAGCGATTTAGCCCAACAAAAAATAAAAATGCAAATTTCGTTTTATTTATTCCTCTGCGGAGAGCCAAAATCAAAACATGCATTGATTCAAAAACGTTCAGAAATTAAATAAAAATATAACACGTTTTTTCAACTGAAAGTAAGGAGCGACATTAAAACTTAAGACGAACAGAAATTACTTCATATATGAAAGGGGCTGCTTCCTCATCAACGCCCCACTCGTTACGCTAAAAAAATTTTACTATTTCAAAAAGAGCGGGGCGTTGATGAGGAAGCAGCCCCTTTCATATACGAAGTAATTTTTGCGTTTTAAGTTTTAATGTCGCTCCTTACTTTAAGTTTGAAAAAACTTGTTTTTTTTATCTATACTTACAAGAGCAGCCTTCTCAAATCAAAATCCTATATTATATGATGATTACTTTTGAATAACAAAAAAAGAATAGAAATATTTATACCAAATCATAGTAATAGCAGCTTAATTCACAGATAAATTAATACAAAATAAATCTTAAACTTATTCAAGCATATAAAATGAATCTAATGCTCTCTAGATCACGATCTTGTTCCTTTTTCCTTTCATGAAAAGGGTTCGTTAAAAAACTTTTTAATTTCATTTTTCGCCCTCGGATAAATGTTCGCTTCGTTCGGCTTATTTCAATGTTAGCTTTACCCCTTTCTTCGTTCTTAACTGCAGTTCCTAGTATTTTCGAACCAATATTGAGAGCAGTAACTGTAGAAAGCCTGGGTTGTAAATCGGATTTGTCTTTTTCTTCTCTATTTGTAGTGGTAGTAGACACTTCAAAATAAGATTTAGGTGATTCAAGGGATTGAGCCCTGGCTGACATATTCGAGCTAACTTTTCCCTCAACATTAGCGTCAGTGACAAAAATTCCAGAGCTGTTGCTGAGTGATTCAAACGACCAAGTCTCAAACAATGTGTTCGGTTTATCTTGATCTTCAATGCTGGCATCTATGACAAACACTTCGGAGCTGCTTTGGCGTGATTCTGCTGACACAAGCTCTGATTCCGAGATTGAAGCAAATTTGTCAATTATTCTTGTGAGCCAAAAAGATGTGACATGTGCGACGGCTATTATTAGCAACATAGAATACTGCAAGACAAATAGAAAATGAAGAAATATATGTATATTTAATGATAGAATTGGGTATTATAACTAGTACTACTTTTACTAACATTTCATTGAAGTAGTAAGCCATAAAAGCCATGCATAGTGCATCTGCTCAGACTCTCCTTCTACCCTTAAACTATTCAAGATTTAACCTTTATGCCCTCCTAACAATTTTCCATTTTTCCAGGCATATGACCAAAGTCACAATCTTTGACAATCCTAATACTTAATTGTAAAACGTAGCCTTGGTAAGATAAGATAAAATGGGCTAAGATATCTTAACCTATCTTTCATATTGTAATCACGCTTCTGTTTTTCAGTTTCTCTTTTATTAACAAATGCCAGTCTTTGCTTTGGACCCCTTAATACCAAAACGGTTTGATAGGCAGCTCTTTAAGAATCGACACACCTTTTCGTTCGCCATTTTTTCACACAATATATATATATATATATATATATATATATATATATATATATATATATATATATATATATATATATATATATATATATATATATATATATATATATATATATATATATATATATATATATATGTACATATTCACGTGACATTCTTATTCCTGGGTTCTCTTGACATCCTTATCCCTGCACTCCCGTGACATCCCTATCCCTGGATTCTATGACATCCCTATCCCGTCATTCCATGACAGCCGGCAGGTGTTGGTTTCGTCTTAGGGAAAGTTTTTTAAAAGTCGCATTGCTAATTACCTAATAGTTTCTTTTCAAAGAACCTACGAGGGCCAGGGCTCCCTTAGTCCAGGATTAATGCGGTTGTTACATAATAGATGCTTTTAAAAAAAACCATCGGGGCCTTTTTGCTTCAAAATTACGTTGGTTGTTATGACTAAAAACCTTCAACCCCCCCCCCAAATCTAGATTTCCTTTTAAAAACCTTCAAGGTCCTGCTTTAAGTAAGGGCATGGTCCTAACGTCATACAAATATATTCGTGCTTTTTCTTCTATTTTGTGCTAGCAAATTGGCAGTTATTTTCTATGTGGAGAACCATTAGAGAGACCAATGGTTTTCCTCTGAACAAAGGATTCCTGTCATTTCCCAGAAAGCAGAAAAGTTATCCATAACTATTCTTACGGTGTATTAAGTAGTTCCATTGTCCTGGGTGGGGGGTTAAAAAACAGATATTAGAACGAAAAGTCCATCAGTCTTGCATAAGATTTGGATGTGACACATCAACTTTTAAAAAAACGGGTATGTCTCAAAGATATCAACAGTTAAGCCTCTCTTACTATACCTACCCCCGCCAAAAAAAGTGTGTTAGTGTGTTGCATGGTCTCAATAAATCCAAAGGGAGCTCTTTGAATGAATGAATGAATGAACTTCATTACCTCTAAAAGTATAAAATACACAAAGTACGGAGTATTATAAATAAATAAAAACAAAAACGATCAACAGCAAAGACAACATAACTAATTAACCAGGATCAATATGGAAAAAAAAGGCTGCAGAGGGTCGTAAACGTGAATAAACTTGATAGTTTTTTTTTTACAGAAATTGTCACTGGAAGACCAAATCCGAGAGGGCATGTCTATTAAACCAAATCGAGCAATAGCTTTTTTGTTTCAGTGCCGTCTAGGAGGCCCCAGGAAGAATTTGCAATATCTGAAAAAGCCACACGTAGAGTCTTGCGTTCTATCTTCCAAAACAGACGAGCCATGCCTGATAAAAACAAAAGCACAGGGGCAAAATAAGCTTCATAAATCATCTACAATCCGTTGCAGTTGTAACGACTTTTGTTTGGGTGACGCGTAGATTTTCACGGCTTGATTCACTAGGGATGAGCAGGTTGTGGAAAGCGTTGGGCCGAAATACAGACCAAGTCTACTAACTAAAGAAGAACATGGTAGAACTGCAGTCCCAGCAACGAATGGAGCGACCGCATAAAGGCTATTAAAACAAATAAACTCGCATTTTGATGCATTAACTGACAGTCCAATCTTAGATAGCTCATTTGTTAATATAGTAAAATTGGAAAGCAATCCACGTTGAGTCCGGGCAACAAGTAGAACGTCGGCTGCATATACAACCTAAGACAAACCAATATTTTCCTAAAAAACAGAACTTTTAAGGGGACGAAGGCACGATGCAAGAGCTCAATTAAATACACTAGGAGACATCACGGCACCTTGCCAAATTCCCTTATTAATTTTTACCGGGTTAGATATCTGGCCATTTCAGCTTTAAAATACCAAGAAGATAATAAACATAACACAGAAGGGTTAACACCTGAAGATGCAAGGGAAAATCGAGGCTGAGAGTGCACAATATTGTCGAAAGCCCAAGAAATGTCAACAGTAAGACAGTATAAGAACATTTTCATTTTTACGGCATCTTTCATGAGCCGGCTTAAAACATGATATGCATGGGAACAACCGAAACTTTTCCGAAAACCAAACTGAAAAGGCGAAAAACCACATTTCGACTCAATTTCTGGTAGTAATAGATGTTCAAGCAACTTACTTATGAAACGCAATACTGTAATGGGACGATAATTTGCATATGACGTGGGGTGCTTGCCTCACTTTTGAATAGAGGTTTCACGGCCACAAAGGAAACTATCAGGAACAAGCGACTGTGCTAGGCAAGACTGGAAAAGTATTTGTAGATGGTTAAGTAGAGCAGGACACTTATAAGCAAAATATCTGTAAGAAAGGCCGTCATTATCAAGGCTGTTTGAACACTTGATTTTTCTTAAAGCCCGGCGAATATCCAACATTGCTACAGGCTGGACGTGATCCTGCAGGACACGGTATGATAATAGCGGTTTAAGCAACTTATAATGATAAGACTTAAAAATATTAAATACACTGAACACGTGCCTATAATGATCGAAAAAATAGCTTTGGTGGTTCAAGCATGGTCATTAAACCCTTAGATGGCAGTGTGAGGGGCTATGGACCCGAAAGATCACTTTGAGGGTCCAATTCTGGTTATAAATTCGTAACTGGTAGTTTGGTCTCCACACATCCGAAGGGTTACTCTTAACTAACCTATTCTCTTTTGAGTGTAATATCAACTCTTTTGCAGGAAAAAATCCAGAGTGTTTCAATGAGCTAAACAGCTCTTATTGGATTCTAGGCTCACATACCTACATCACAAGGGGCCTACATTGAGACGGTTGTCCTGTCAAAGCCAACCCAATTCTATAATAATTCACGTACACCCCATGAGAACAATGAATGCGAGGGGAGTTCAAGTGCAGCGGTGAACCCAGTTAATGCAGGTCCCTTTATGTTTGATTTAGATGTATTTGCGTGGGGAATCAGTCTCAATAAGGACTATGAATGGGTCAACTATGAGTTACCAGTCAGCAAGGCCGAGAAAGTACCCGCCCTGTAAAGTGATGGAGCAGGGGGAGCAGGACAAAGTGGAAGTGGTTCATCCCCTGTATTGCTCGATTTTTACCTTGTCGATACCACTTTGCTTAATATTAATGTTTTCAGAGCTGAGTTTGGAGACTCCTTTAATACTTTTCCAATTAGTAGTATCCATACATATCCTGTGGACATACATAGAAGCACACTCCTATGTAAGCAAGATTCTGGTACTTCTCGAAAAACACATTCGGGAGGCCGGGTTAGGGACAGCGTCAATTCATTCATCGCACAAAAACTATTTTTGTCTTAGATGAAAACACGGGTGATATATACTTGCATTACCTAAAAACAGATATGCAGACACTTCATCCGGACTTCCATAGTTTTGAGGGCTTTTTAGGATTGGGTGGGTAGTGTATTTAATAGGGTGGAGAATGACAATGAAAATGGGAGTGCGTCAGTTGTTTTGTTTATAGAAAAGTTTTGATTTTACAAAATTTAAGAAAGACTTTGTTTTAAGGAATAATTTAAAGGATTTGATGTCTTAGAAAAAAATTTTCGGATGATTTGGCAGTTAATAGGAGTGGAGAGTGGGTAGAATTTCCTAAGTTGAGTTTCAATGTTTAAAGGGTCAAAATCCCGTAACGCTCAAGGGGATAGATATTTTTGAGAGAGCAAATGAGCAATCAAAGATTGAGGTTTCAGTGTTAAAGTGCGATACAGAGTATGGAGAAGGGGAACTTAAATATAATTAGAGGTTTTATATCCAGTAAGGGCTCCATCCATTGAATCGGTGAAACACTTGGTATGGCTTCTTTACAAGCCTGCCAGGGAGCCTGATGTAACTGAATATTTCTTTTCAATTCTACAAGTTAGTCAGTTTTGAAGTAAGGGTTCAAAATATGATGAAGTGAGGACCTGCTGTTTTTTTCCAATGTGCTTATCTAGATTCCATACTAAATTAAAATTAAAACATCACTTGAGGCACTGTAAGCGTCATGGGTACCATTCTGTGGAGACGAGCTCGGGTGACAATTCCATCTTCCGGCCTAAGAATTTTCAGAGGTCATTCCTGTATAGTGACAAGGTGGCATTAGATATCAAAACGAAACTCATAGATTTGTGTGATCCATCAGAATCGAATCGTGTTAAAGGACATGAAGCCATTGCGGTCTTTTTTATTCACGGGCAAAGAGATTCAAGTAATGCCCCTCTTAGAATTCAAATGCAAAAAGATTAAAAATGGCAATACGGACGTGAATAAATCCGTTTTTAGATTCCTATTGTTTCTTCCCCAAATCCCTTAGTCAACTCATTCAAGTACAGAAAAGTGATGATTTTAATTGTTTCCCATCCTCAAATAGCACTTTCAAAATGATAAAATGTATAACCTATTAACTTGTAATGGCATATACCTGCATAAGTACTAAACACCACCCCGAGGTAAAGTGAGCACAAATTACCGTCTATCCAAGCGTTTTATGATTTACTTCAATGCATCACTACCGACTATGAATTTACTAGAAAATTATGGGTCAAGGGAGGGTGTAAAATAGAGAGGACTATTGTAAAACGTACTTGGTAAGTGATGTATTGGCCTTATGGGATATTGTCTGTAAAAAAAAATAGACGTTTATTGACATCTTTGTCAAGAAACGTCCCGAATTGAAAAATGAAATCTTAAAACTCATTTTAAATTTGGCCTTTGGTAAGATACGCGAGAGTGTGCGCAATAGGAGTCATTGTGACGTTGTAACCGACCTACAAGAATGTGCTCGAATCATTGCAGATCCAAATTTCACATTGTTCACGATCATAGACTTCAATATGGTCCTTTTGCATAGAAAAAAAAACGTGGTTTTAAATAAAGATACTACTACTGGCAGTGCAATACTAGAAATTTCAAAGAAACTCATGTTGGGATTTTATTACAATGTGTGTGACCTCCAATGACCAAGGGAGGTACAAAGTCAAGTGTATTATGAAAACACTGATTAACTCCTGTTAAAAGTTAAGACAGATAATATGTTGACAGATTCCATTTTCAATTTGGAAAATGGTACAAACATAATATCTTTAATGGACTGCAACAACTTGGACGAGTCCAATTACCTGGAGCTAGTGAAGCGCCAAGACATTTATTCCAAGAGCGACGGTCATGGTAATTCACCGTTTAAAATTTAGAAACTACACAGTTCGAGCAGAGAAAAGTGCCATTTCAGCCATATTGGACAAAGTGTATGTGCGCACGGACAGTGTGAGAGTACTTCCACACGGTCAGTACCTTACCTCAGATCGAGACGTTTGTGTAGAGAACGGACGGCATCTTGGTCTGAAAAAAGCTCAATAGTTGGTGGGAGGGGGCCTGACCAGTCTCCAGCTCAGCAATATCAGTTTTCTAGTCGTTTCTTAGTGTTTTTATACGGAGTGTTTTTTATATGTAGTGTTTTCAACCTGTTATTATTTTATATTTATGTATTTTATTTATATTTTTTTGCACAAAGCAGAATCGTTGTTTTAAAAAGTGCTTAATATTATGCTATGAATTTACCATAGCTGTCCCCACCTGCAGTGGTATCTTCCAGCCGCCGTTTTAGCCACTGCGTTGTGAGGAAGGATGCGGCCACCCGCGAGCACAGCATTCACCACCCTCTTGGTGGGACCCTCTTTTAAGTGTATTTTAATTGTCCTAGTGTTTTTTAATGTCCATATAAATATATTCAGGTGCTTATGGTAATATGATTTGTATTGCGTTTATTTTGCGTTAAAGAAACCATGTATTTTATTTTTTAGTATTTATTCAACAGATTGAGCTTATGTTTGGTCAGTTCTATTTTGAAATTTAAGGAGTATCTATCACTTTAAAACTCCATTCAGATCATTTCTTTGCGGACCATCAATGTCTGGCAAAAGAACACTTTTAACCAAAATAATTCAAAATCGTAATAAAATGTTTATTATTGCAATACGGATGTAATCTAGATCATTTTTTAGGCCAGAATATAACAAGATACAAGTTTTTCAGAAGAAATGGGAAATACTGTGTCTTTTCAAAAACATTTGATGATTGAAGCAAGTCCGATTTCTAACAAGGATAGGCTACTAAGCTCAAAACTTTTATTTTTCTATTTTAAGGTTTTTAAATTGTTTTAATCCCTTGTAAAAATATACACAAATATTTTTCAATTACTGGTTTTGTGCTCTATAAGCAATTTATTGTCTTTTCATCCTGTTTATTTTCAAAGATATTTGATTATTCAAGCAAGTCCGATTTCTAGCAACAATTTCTTCTAAGCTTCAAAATTTCAGTTTTCTTTTTTAAGGTTTTTAAATTGTTTTAATCCCTATTTAAAATATATATTTTTGCAATTACAAGTTTTGCTCTTTAAGCAATGTCATGTCTTTTCATATTAAGTCTATTAAAAATATTCGATTATTACAGCAAGTCTGATTTCTAACAACGATTGCTAATAAGCTTCAAACTTCAAACCATAAAGAATAATCCATGGACAGGCAGTCATGTCGTAAGTAAGCAGAAGTCATCATTTATTCTCCTGATGAGTACTTGTGTTGGGTTGTTGCCTCTGAATTATTTGTCTTTTTTACTGTTTTTACTATTTGGTAAATGATGACTTTATGGTTGATTGTGTATGGCTATGCTGTTTGACCTATGTGATTGTATGGATGAGTAGGGTTAAGGCCTCATTCAGGTACTTATCTATATTAATTACGAATGTAGGAAAACAGTCTTCCTTTTTTTTCTTTTTTTTTGTATTTGTGCTATTGAATTGGTGATTTCTTTTTTTATTATACATATATATATATATATATATATATATATATATATATATATATATATATATATATATATATATATAAATAAATATATATGTATGTATATATTAGCCTGGACCCCATGTATACATATCTTTTGGCCTCCCAAAATGTAGTTTCCTCGGATAATGTGGTATTGATTCATTTTAACACTGATAAGTTAATGTAAAGTAGGGAAATTAGCACAGAAGGATTACTCCAGAGATTAAAATGTGTACAACAGACACTAGCGTATGAAAAAGGAAATGGTTTGATTCTATTTTTAATGTGTTAAGTGAATATTATATTGAGTTTTATAGGGACAAAATCTCGTATTGAATTTGATTCTATCAGGGATGCAAGAAAGAAATTGCTATCTGAAATCGAAGTTTCTGGCGAATAAAAATTGCTTGACCAAGTTCAGCCGAGTTTTAGACCAATTCTAACAAGGCTCTCGATATTCTTGAAAAGAAAGAATATAAAGATAGCATGAACTTACAATGAAGTAGATGAAGAAGAAGAAAGATAAGATGAACTTACAGCGATAGTTTTCATTATTTTGCTTCTATTTATCTCTTTAGACCACGGGTTCAAAATAAACCTAATGCACAAATGTTTCCTATATACCTATGTTTAACTTGTTGTTTTGTCATTATTAATTTTGCCATCATTACTAGTTAATTTTCATTGTATATAGAATACTAATCTCCTGTGACTGACCCATGATTATAATATTGCATCATAGAATTGATCGGGAAGTGTATTTGCGTGAAAAAAATTGTAATATTTCGCCTTTTGTTGCTCAATATAGTATTTTCTTATGATTTATTGATGAATGTAATCGATGTTTAAACCTAAAACATTGACAAATATTAGCCCTGCGTGACAACAAGAGGTCCCAAAAGCCTAACGATCTTGGTTTTGTCCCCCGATGAGCTTTTAAGAATGATTATTTAAGAGCGGAAAAAGTTGTGTAATAAACACATTAAGCATGTGACAATCTGTGTTTTTGGTTAAGGTTAAATAAGGTCCTCTTTCCTAGACGGTACTTTCCCCAAAGAGTTAGGCTCACCCATGTAGGGCTTAATCCCCCCTCAGAATAACTTTTTTTTAGGTATACCCTTAATATCTTGGTTTTTTATACAGATGAAATAAAAAAACAAGTTTTTTCAACTGAAAGTAAGGAGCAGCATCAAAACTCAAAACGAACAGAAATCGCTACGTATATGAAGGGCGCTGCCTCTCCCTCAGCACGTCACTCTTTAAGCTAAAAGTTTTTTTTAGTACTTTTAGAAAAAGGGTTCTTATTGTTCCAATTAAACGACCTTTGTGTTTCAATAGTCGTTCTTAAAGAACTGGTACAAAATTCAAGCTTTAGCATAAATTTATTGAAAACTTCTTTTTAGGAAAACCTTGCAAAATTAGTATCTTATTAAGATCTTGCTGGAAGCATTAAATGGAACGGTTCATATCATACTGGTACGTATAATGGTACAATATAAATAATAGAATGGTTAAATTCCTAAGAAATCTAAAAATTAAATTCTTTAAAAATAACTAGAAAATATTCTAAAAATAATGGTGCCATATGCAAACTGAAAAGGAAAGCCTGATTTTTTTTTATTTTTTTTTTATTTCTTTGGAAGGACACGAACTGGTTTTTCGTGAATCTGTCTGCAAAAAAAAAAAAAAAAAAAAAAAAAAAAAAAAAAAAAAAAAAAAAAAAAAAAAAAAAAAAAAACCTTCAAAATACACAATAAAAACTCATTTAAAGCCTCAATTGGCAAATTGGTATTTTTTTCTAGAATTTATTGGCTAAATACCCAAAAGTTATCGCATTTCCAAAGTGTTTTTATGTATTTCGGAAGAAAATTTCCAATATTGGACTTCTTGAACCGTAAATTACTTATTGCTAAAGGTCCTTATTTAGCCCAAAATTTTAGGCACAGATTTTAATAAAATTTTATAAGAAAGGTACCGTCTTGGCTTAGGGGTCCTTGACCAGTAATTATTGCTTGACCGTTATTTTTCAATCTTTTAAGTGGGTAAGGTTGTTTTTACAGCAGTTAAGGTTTCCTATAAATTAGGTTCGACTACACCCTCTGGCGACGGACCCTTGAAAGAATTTAGGGCTCAAGTTCCTGACAGATAGTTCTAAGACATTTAATTAAGTTTATTAATATATTTTAATATCTCCAATAACTTTTTATTCAAGTTACCCTTACTTAAACAGGATCTAAGATTAAAATATCGTAGAGCATAATTACGAAACGATTGCGTAAGCATAGAAACACAGTAAAACTAGCCAATGGCTGAAAATTATCTTAGCAGCAGTATTGTATTTTTTTTTTGTTTTGTTTTATTTGTTTGGTATTTGTCCATTATTCAGTAAACACCCAAATTGATTTAAATTACAGGTAAACGGGTTGAAACAACTGATATATATATATATATATATATATATATATATATATATATATATATATATATATATATATATATATATATATATATATATATATATATATATATATATATATATATATATATATATATATATATATATGTATATATATAGTTTAGGCGGTACATTTGAACATTAGATGGGGGGTAACTTTAGCGGGCCTGCATGTAAAATGTAACTTGACCTTTCTTAACCTAATGAAAATGCCAAACAAAAATTTAATTAAAATATACCTACAATGTAGTTTTCCACTGAGCCGAAGCTAATTCTCTCCGAGTTCATACAACGGTGAACGGGTTACTGTTTGATATTGGGAACCAAATTTTTGGTGTTTTTTTGAATAATGGGCAGGCACCATTTGTTTTTCTTCGCTCTTTGTTTGTTTGTGTTTTTTTTTGTAAGTAAGCCTGGTGACAAAAAATGAGGTTACTCTTCTCCTCCTCAGGGTTCTGTAGGGTCTGGACCTTAAAACAACAGGCTACTTGTATGATATTGCCCCGACCACTCAAGTTGTTTATCCACTGACGCACTGTAAAACCGGTTTTTTCTTTGGTTTCTTTTAACTTAGCACGAGACAAGGCAAAGAGAAGTGACAAAATAGATGGGAAATGCATAATTTGACAGTGTGAACAGTATTTGGACAGTATTTTCACAGTGTGAAGTTAGAAAACAATTCTTTCTTCATAATATGCAGAATAGTTGTATATAACACATTTGGCATGCAGACCCGCTATAATTTGCCTTCCTCCCCCCTAAAAAAGTGAGGAGCGACATTAAAACTTAAAACGAACAGAAATTACTTGGTATATGAAAGGGGCTGCTTCCTCATCAACGCCCCGCTCTTTACGTTAAAGTTTGACTCTTTCTCTCAACTCTTCCATTTAAAACAGTAAAAAACTTTAGCGTAAAGAGCGGGGCGTTGATGAGGAAGCAGCCCCTTTCATATACGAAGTAATTTCTGTTCTTTTTAAGTTTTAATGTCGCTCCTTACTTTCAGTTAAAAAAATTTTTTTATTTAATTTCTGTACGTTTTTGAATAAATGTATGTTTTGATTTTGTCCGCAGAGGAATAATTAAAACGAAACTTGTATATTTATTTTTTTGGCTAAATAGCTTTCTCATAGTTTTGATGAAATGATTTTGAGAAAAAAAAGAGCTGGGGACGAAGCCTATTTAAGCTTTAGTGTAAAGAGCGAGGTAAAGACGAGGGGGTGAACCCCCTCATATATGTAATAAAAACATGAGAATACAAAAGTTCGTTACGTAAGCCAATTTATAAGTTACATATACCTTTTACTAATAAAAACAATCGTAAAAAATTGAAAGTTCTAGTTTCCTAGTAACCAAAAATCGGTGGGCAACTAGGCTTCCCCTCCCGCTCTTTTTGTTCTCAAAATCATTCGATAAAAACTATGAGAAAGCCATTTAGCAAAAAAAGAGAGGAGTTAAGTAACGGAAAATGATCAGAAGCATTAACACTGATATCGACATGGGAAGACCTTGTAAACTTGAGTTCAGGAGAGGAAAGCATGAAATCAAGGGATTAAGCGGCTCCGGAGTTATTTACATAAGTGAAGGGCAGATCATTTGAAATTGCTTGAGTATCACGACATGCCTCAAGAAAGACATGGGTACGGGAACACGTTTTGTCCGATAGATCACATTGAATGTCGCCTGCGATAACCCACTTTTATTTTTTGTCACTATAAGTTCCGAGACGGCAGGAGAGTTTGTCACACGCGCTGAAATTTTCTTTCCTGACTTCTAAACTGGAGTTCAGGACAGGAAAGCATGAAATCAAGGGAAGAAGCGGCTCTGGAGTTATGTACATAAGTGAAGGGCAGATCATTTGAAATTGCTTGAGTATCAGGACATGCCTAAAGAAAGACATGGGTACGGGAACACGTTTTGTCCGATAGATCACAGTTAACGTGGCCTGCGATAATCCACTTTAGTTTTTTGTCACTACAAGTTCCGAGAAGGCAGGATAGTCTGTCACACGCGCTGAATTTTTTATTTTCAGACTCGCCATCTCTGTAATTAGTGGGCATGTACACTGAAAACACTACTAGATCTTTTATCTGAACAGTAATAAAGTAATCATTTTTTTTAACAGGGCTTTTTGTGCTTCAGGGCATTTAAACGAGTAGCACGGATGATCACTGGAGCCGCAGAGGGCACATTTGAGTTCCTCCACGCATGGATTGACCTTGTCACTTTGATGAGGTCCGGCACATCCGGAGTATTTAAGGGGGCTCTTACATTGGTTAGAATGTTACCGAAAGAATGAAAATTATAGCACCTATTTGGGAGAGGCTTACACTCAAACAAGGGGAGCCGCTCTTAACCGATTACAGGGGCATGGTCGCTAGCATGTTTCAAATGTTCATGAGATTCAAATTTGAGCCGGAAAGATTTAGTTTTACCTAGCTGGAGTGCATCCGTACAGTTTACGATGAGGGAGCAAAGCATTTCTTTATCCATGTCTTCGGGTACATGGCGTACTATCCCATAAAATGACGGGTTTTTAACTTTTGCCTCAATCGATTTGTCCGAACTGCTTAATGCGTTTGCGCGGTGGCTTACGTCACTTTATTAGAGAGCAACACACGCCAAGCTTCCCTACGAGACTTCAGCTGTACGATGCTAGCGCTACTACTCCCCCCTACAGAGTCCAGAAGGCTCTTACGGGCCTCAGGAATTGTCCAGCTGTTTCGGTGGGTTCTTAACTATAACCGAGTAAGAAGGCTTCGGCATAGCCGGCTGAGACACATCTTGATTCAGTTTTATTGTTTTTTTTTTTTATTGTTTTAAAAAGTAGAGTTGTGACAAAGAGTCAAACGTTAGCGTAAAGAGTGGGGCGTTGAGGAGGGGACAATCCCTTTCATATACGGAAAAAATTCTTTTCGTTTTAAATTTTAATGTCGCTCCTTACTCGCAGTTAAAAAAACTTGTTTTTTTTATTTAATGTCAATAAAAAACGGTCAGTAATTAATTCCAAAATGCTTTCACAAAAAGTTTTTCAAAGAAAAGTAAAGAGCCCCGTTAAGCCAAAATGCACAGAAATAGAATTAAATAATCTTAAGAGTGTATAACTACCACCAATCACCATCAATAAATAAATGAAACCCAAAAACAATCCGAAATTATAATAAACCACCAAGTCGAACTCAAAACGAGCAAAAATTAACTGAAGTAGGGCTGACAACCCCCATGCCTTCTAAAGACTAGAACATAATTTGTACTTTACTTTGAACTTTTGTAGAAAAAGGTTTTAAACTAATCCTAATAAAAAACATTATATGTAAGTAATGAGTGAACTACATCACCTAAAGACCTCACCCCATGGGTATTTGAGGAATAGAGGTGTCACCGTCAGAAGCATAGTTTGTTGGATCGTTCAAATATGCTGAACAAAACGGCTATCCAGAATTTGCTTAGGTGTCTTTGGGGGATTAAGTGGCGTGATGGGCGCTGCTTACTGTTCAGTCAATTTTGAGTCTTAAAATGGACACAAGAACTTTCAAATTCTAATTTAACGAATCTCTTCCGAAGTATCTACGACAACTCTTTCCATACAAAGTAGATTGGTGAATAGAACAAAGTAACAAATAACACATAAAGCCAAAATTAATGGATTGAAAATCTGCATTGTCTTTGGGCTTCTTATTCTGACCATTATTACGTTACAACCCTGTCCATATACAGCTGTTATTCAAACTGCCCCCCTTAGCATGACTTAATAGTTTTAATTTATTCCAATTCAGTAGTCCTGAGACATAACAGATAATTGCTTTTAAAACCTGTAACACACATAGTGTCTTTTGATTTTGTTTATTACTTATCATAATATCCATTGGTATTCATAGCTTAATATCCTTAGGCGTTCTTAAGATATTGTATATGGGTACTTTTGCTTTCTAAATTTCAATCTAACAAGCTTAGCCTTTTCTTAGATATCTCAAATACGACAACCTTGGGTTAATATTCTCAACAGCTTGCACTGAAAGTACCAAAGCAATAATTTTAGTTATTCCTGCACAGGCGTTCTTTTGACAACCTGGATACACATAGTTTTCTTTTGATTCCATTTTCCATCCTCCTTAACTTCGCCTAAAATTTCAGCTTTATATCCTTTTCTGTTACTGAGATTCTGCACATCTGTGCCATTCTGACAACCCGAATACAATTAAACTCTTTTGTTCTAGCTCAATAGTTATAGTATAGTAGCAGTTTTAGTAGTAGTACCTGTACCAATTTTCGTACGAGTAGAAGTAGCAGTCGCAGTCCTAATTGTATTAATGGCATTAGTAGCCGTGATCACAAGTGATCGCAGTCGCAATTACAAGTTGTTACAGTTACAGTCAATGATTACAGTCACAGGTGCAAGTAATCGCAATCACAAGTAGTTGCAGTTGCAACTAGTTGCAATCACAAGTCGCAACAAGCAGTCACGGCTAAAGCAATAAACAATTGCAGCCATGTGAACAAGTAAGTGATGTCACAATCACAAGGAGTCAAAGTGTACAAAAATGATTTACACATTACAACAGCATTATAGAGTGGCTTCTGATCCCAACAAGGTATTTTAAAGTTTTGCAATTTTAAAACACTTGCTATCTCAGATTTATACTTTTATAGTAATTCTACTTTTTTGGGCTAGCACTGAATGGAAAGTGCTGGCATATTGATAGGGTCGATTCTATTTCATCAATCCGAAGGTCTAATAGAACTTTACTTTTTTTAAAGTTTTCTCAGCCTAAATAAGTCAGATTAAGTCAGAATAAACTTGATGACCCATGATTAGCACAAAGGTTTCTATCGAAAAGTGGCCATTGCCTTGAACTCATTGAAAAAATTTAATTAATTGTATCTCGTTGTTGACTCTGGCAGTGTAAAAATTTCGTAATATCTTGCTAAATTATCAATATTGAAGATATTGATAATATAAGCATCGATGAACAAATAACCACAAAATTACATGCCTAATATTTCCTGTATTAACATAAAAGTCATCCTTAAATGAAACAAGGAATACTTTATTCTTATACTGTATGTCGAATCGTTTTGAAAACATATTAAGCAATAATCACCTTTGTATATAACAAAAAAGTATCGAAATATTCATACCTTACAATGGTAAAAAACGTAACATTTGTGTATGACACAAAAAAGGGAAAACTTATGCCAAAAAACGGCAAGAGGAATTAAAGTCACGGATTCAGCAATCCAAACACAGCTCCATAACATTCAATTCTGCAAAATAAATCTCAAATTCTCTTGCTGTGGATCAATTTTTACAAATTCATAACCCTTTTTTCTTCCTCGACCAGGGGATCGCTTCACTCTACTGACATCAACTTCAGTTTCGTCTGTTATGCCTTCCGTGACCAATTTAGCAAGACTTTTAAGTGGCTGAAATCCAGTATCTAAGCTTGGCTTCACTTGTTCGCCAATATTGGTGCTCATAACCGATACTTCAGAGTTACTTTCGCTCAATTTCACTGGTGTGATTTCGGATTCCAAGTGTAGCTCCTCTTGTTCATTGCTGTTCATGTTTGTGACAGATGTTTCAGAGTCGCTGCTTAATGATCCAACTGCTGCGGCTTCAGGTTCTATACTAGAAACAATCTCGTGTTTTACTGCAGTGAGTGGAAAAGATGTGACAAAGGTAATGGCGGACAGGCGCAGCATAGTGTGCTGTAAAAGAACAATGATTTTATTTGTGATTGTTCAGAAACAATTAACTTTGCTAACAGCGTGAAAATTATTTTCTGTATCTGTTATTTTGTCCTATTAGCAGAACGAAAGGGTGTGACAAACTCATTAAAAGGAAACCCAAGTTTGTCTCTGACAGACAAACAGCCATCGCCATCTTATAATACCCCGCAAAATCATGAAGTTAATATTATTAACATTATAATAATTATTTTTATTATTTCTAATGCTTTTTTTTTACCTCTGTTTCATATTATCTTGAAAAAGTTCATTTTATCAAATTGAAAGTCAAAAGTCAATGTTGCGTATTAGGTACTATAGAAATGTTTGTTTGTTATTTTTTAAATTCCTACGTTTTGCAATATAGCCTTGGCTGAAAATATTTTACTTTGCAAATAAATGGGTTTATTCCCAGATAATATTATAGTAGATTCAAATCTTTCAGTATTACTAGTAGTTCTTTCTCATTCGTGATCCTCCAACTCAAACTTCTTGTTTTTCGGTGGAAATACACAAAGTTCAAAAATTCTACTAAAATAATCCTGGGAATACACAGCAGCAACTGCAAGAGTATCTTTGGTTTCCTGAGCATTCTCAATTTATTCAACTAAAGAAATTATACATCCATGAAGTTTGGAAAGGAAGATTAGAAGACGAGAAGGACTTATTTAAACTACCACCTTCTTCACTGATCAACAGACTTACCTGGCACTGAAACAAATCACAATTTGCCCATTGTGGTAGAATATATTTGCAAAAAAAACTCCTTCATGCCTTATTTTATTAGTACGTATTAACGTACTAAGGTACGTTAATTAACGTACTAGGACACATTTTAATATGTTAGTACGTTAATATGTTAGTAATTTAATACGTACAAGTGGTACGTATTAACATACCGTTAATAACGTATTAAAGTACATTAGTATTTTCATAGTATATTAGTATTTTCATTTTCATAGTATTTTCGTAGTATAGTATTTTCATTAGTAAATTAGTACATTAGGCTATACAAAGTTCAACTTTGGATACCATGAAAGCTAATCGAACAAAATGATTTTAATAGGAATAAAAAGTAATTTCCAATAGACCGATTTTAAAGTGTCACCATTTCTTGTCTAAGTAGCTCCATCGGCCTTTTGAGTAAAATGAATAGAAAGACTACTGGAGGAGTTAGACAGACAATTCAACAAATCGGAGGGAGAAATTCAAATCATTGTTCTCTCAAAAGAAGTTTTATTCTTAATTTCATGCTTGCATTGTAATAATTCTCACAAGTATAAAACTTATGTATACATAGCCGAAAACGGGTATATCAAAGACTAGATTTTCATTTATTCAAATATACAGGAAATTTATGCTATCTAGGAATCAGCTTTATGTAATAATATATTTTAGCAGTAGATCTATATTAAATTCACTGGTCTTAACTGGCATTCGCCTGCAGGTTCAACCAAGATTTCTTGCTTACATTGCGAGTCTTGCCCTACACTTTATCGGGCATAGTAGCTTCCACAAACACGAGTTTATTTCCACCTTAATGTGGAGACGGCACATGTGGCTACAAATGAAGGTTCCTGATTGATAGCGTTTGGGATCTAAGGGACAGGGTGGCTCTAAGAAACCCTAGGTTAGAAACGTAGTTCAAGAGAAATATAATGTGCCTCTGTGATTTCAAAACTTCAGTCCTAAAATGGAAATATATATACCCCAAAGGAACCGTACTCCTCCCATTTCAAATCCACCTTAACGATGCTCTTTCTCAACCTGCTCTTTTCTTACCCCTATTCGTTGCTTTACTTCAAGATGTGAAAAATACTTCTGCCACCCGGATTACTGAAAAGAATTAATCAGCCACCCAAATAGTTTCTCTGGACATTGTTGCCATTACCACTTCCTTGGTTTCCCCCTTTTCTTCATCATTTTAATTTATTGATGCATTTTATTCCTTTCCTTCTCTTTAATCTTTTCGACCTGTGATTTTTTTTATTTTTTCAAAAGTCGGTGTTAATTGAAATTAATTATTCATTTAATCTATTATGTAATAATTCATCCCTTAGCAAATCATAAATTAACTCTCATTTCAGAACATTTTGTGCTTTGCACCATTAGTGGGTGCACCACCTCGTCATTGCCTCGTTCTTTACGCTAAACTTCAAATTTTGTTCCAAACCCTTAAGAATGTCCCCTGAATCACAAAGGCCGTTTAATTAGATTAGATAGCTCTCTTGAAAGTGCTAAAAAAACACTTGAGCGCAAAGAGCAAGGTATTGACGAGGGGGCAAACCCCCTCATATGCTTAATATATTTGTTCGTTTTAAGTTTTAATGCTTCTCTTTACTTTCAGTAGAAAAAACTTGTTTTTTTTTTATCGAATTTCTGGTCGTTTTTAAAATAACGCTAGGAAATCTGGGGCCCCCTTCATGGAAAGTTTCATTCCCCATGAAATATTTCTTCATGAAAAGATCCTCCCACATAACCTTCTCCCCTGACCCCACTCCACCAGAAAAAAAACCTGAAAACGTCTGTATGCTTCCCAATAACCAATACTATACGTAAACAATGGACAAAGTTCACAACTTGCAGCCCTTTCCCCGGGGACTGGATAATAAAGTCATCTTCAAAGACATAATTATTATATTTTCCGACTATACTGGATAAAATGGATAAAAAAAATTGATCGGGTGATCTTGGAAAAAAGTGAGCGTGTGGGGGGCTTAGTTGCCCTCTAAATTTTTTGATAAATTAAAAGAGCACTAGAATTTTTAAGTTTTGTTTAAATGAGCCCTCTCGGGATATTGTAGGGCCACTGAGTCGGCACAATCAACCCAAGGAAGAAAAAAAAATAAATAAACAAGCATCCTTGATTTATCTTCTGGCAAAAAAAAATTAAAAATAAAATCCCACATTTTTGCAGATAAGAGCTTGAAACCGCTTCAGAAGGATTTTGTAATACGCTGAATCTGATGGTGTGATTCGCATTAAGATTCTATGAGTTTTAGGGGTGTCTCTTCCTTTTTTCAAAACCAAGGGAAATATTCTCAGGCTCGTATCTTTTGCTGGGTAAGATTAAACTAGATGATATCTATATATTTGAACTCGACATAAAACTCCAATTATTTTGATGTATCTATTGGTATCAAAATCCGTTTTTTAGAGTTTCAGTAACTATTGATCCGGGTCGCTCCTTACTTACAGTTTCATACGGCAAACTGTTTGATAGGCCTATTTTGTCACTGCAAAATTCATTTAGCTCATTTGTGCTTTTCAGTAGACAATTTGTAGAAATTAGTGTCACCGAGACACGCATATGACTGCTGCCTTATGGAATAAAAAAATGAATGCCAATGGACACTCGCAAGCTGGGCGTGGGAGCGTATTGCTACTCTAATTTCTATCCCCCCCCTAATTGATTTTGAAAAAAGCTTCTTTTATTATTTACATTTTTAAATGTCTTTGTTTTATATTTCTATTTAAAAAAGATAGAACAACAATATGTGTAATTCTTAATGGAATAATATCATCATGATATTTTGTGTCTGTAGTGCTGTCTTCGCAACGGTACAATAAATACATAATGCGAAGCGCTGTCTTTTCGCAAAGTACAAATGACATAGATATAAATGTAGGCATCTATAGAAAGAGTTTGTAATCCCGTCTATAAAAGGGTGTTTAAATAAAACAAAGATTTTTCTAAATTGTATAAAGATTCTATAGTTTTTGTGCATAGAGAACTTTTTTCAAAACTTTCATCCCTTCAAAAGTTTTTAGACTTGTGCCCCTCCTTTGCAGTCTGATTTTTTTATTATGCTTATTCCTAGTAGTTTTTCAGTTATGTACATTCATACGACAGAATACATTAAACATTACATTCAAATCAAAGTTACAAGCATTTGCCTAATGGTCATTTGTTTCTTTTATTAGACAGCTTAGCAGCCTACAGAGCTTTGACTAGACTGTTACTTGTTACGGTAGACTTGTTACTTGTTTTGTAGGCTGTTACTTGTTACTGACCTTCACTGTTAAAACCACTTTCTAAGGTTTATAATAAAGCTAGAAACCTCATTAAGGAAACTAACCGTTCAAGAGTTATCCCCTTACTTGATCTCGAGTCAATGTATATTCTTTCGTGTGCACGTTTTACTTTTCCTCAGCTTCATGGTGACCTCCCCCCATCCCCTAAGCGTTCCGCCATCTTTCATCTCTGATCAGAATAATTACAATCTTCGGAATACCGAAAATCATACTCAAGTTCCTTTTACTCCTTGTGTAAGGTTAGACTTTAATCCTTTAATTGCGAGTCATATTGTTTGGAATAAGTTGCCCGCATCAGCTCGAAGGTGCCACTCATTCGGTTTGTTCAAAAAATTATTAAAAATTCTTTTGCTTCTAAGAAATTATTTTATCTATTTTTATATGTGTATATGCGTGTATGTATGTATATGTATATATATTTCCTTATTATTTCATTGGAGTCTATTTTATCTAATGATCTATATAATCAATTTAGTCTATTCAATCTATTAGTCTATTTAGTTTTGTTTTCAAAAGTTTTTATTTTATTTATATTTTCTTTTCTTCTCCTTTTTACTCTTCTCTCTGTAAATAAGTGATTATTTAAATTTTTTTCATCTCTGAGTAAGTGACTCGTTTATTTTCCCCTTTTTTACAGGCCAACGAGCTTTTGGGGGAATAGTAAAATGTAATATTGTATGTGTGTTTCGTGATGAATAAATCTTATCTTATCTAGATGAATTAAAATCAAAAATGAAAGATAAAGCGAACTTACTGTAGTAGTTTTCATTCTCGTACTTTGATTTATCTCTTCAATTCACAAAATCAAATTAATATCTACTGCCCGACCACTGAATGTTCACCTAGACTTAAATAGCCTTATCAGTCATTCTGTGAAAAAAAACAAAAAAAAACAAGAAACTACTCGTTAAATTTTTACTGATACGTAGAATACTAATACTAAATATTGCCCGTGACTGCCCCTGTTAGTGATGAAGCAATACTGTATCATTAGAAATGATTGTGCAAACTGTTTTTGTAGCAAATAATGTTCATTATTAGTGCGGGAGCTTACACACGTATGCAGACTTGAATCTTTAAGGCCGTAACTCCGCCCCCACAGTTTTGAAGCCTCAACAATTTTTGCTATAATTTCTTATTTCGGTCATATTAAAGGTCTATTTTAGATTTCTCTTTGTTTTTGGTTCAGATTTGCACCCCTTCAAAATACAATTCTGTGTCCACAGATCCACATAACTGACTTGTGTGACTTGTAGAGCCTAATTCAGTGGCTCAGTTGCTGAAAAAGAAATTCAATAATGCAAAGACAACGAATGACACAAAAGATTCATGGTAGTGGTGAATAAAAAAAAATGAATAATTAAACTTCCCTGGCGTTTTCCCTTCCTTTTGATCCCAAAATAAGATCTATGGTCTATAGCAGCAAAGTGGCCTAACTGATGAAACTCAACATCTTTCCTCGGGATGGAAATCGTGAACTGGAGCAGAAAAGGTTGAGTTACGTTTTTAAAAGCTATAGTTGTTTAAAAAAAAATGAAGCGGATTTTTCATCATGTACGTTGTGTCAAAATAAAACTATTATGGCTGGGAAATCGAAATTTTCCAAAAAAATTTTGATTCTTCTCTATCAGAATATTAAATTATTGCTCCGAAAACGGCCTTTCAAATCGCTTATCGCTTCTAAATTTCTTGGATATAATTCTAAAACAGTCAGTTTGGAATGCCAAATTCAAATTTATTAGACTGCTTTCTAAAATTTATTTTGATTTGATGTATCTTGTATGATAATCGAGTAAGACTTTGAAAAGTTTGCAAGATAATATAAACTTTCTTGTGCATAAAATTTCTCCCTTCTCCATTGAAATAATTCCCAAGTTTTCATAACGAATTATTTTTTTTATATCCTAGAGGTAACTTTTTTCCTATACACGATAATTTTTGTCAACGTGAATGAACACGTTTGGATCTTCTAAGAACTGAGTGTTACGTTGATATTCCGAGAGTAAAACTCCTTCTGTGACTTTTTCATTCTGAAGTTTTGGTTTTGATTATTCCTTACATTTTGTTAGAGTAAAAGATCATATTTTCACAGCTAAACTTTCTAGAAATCAAATAACTTTGAATATTGATAAAAGTTTATACTAACTCTTCGACAACCTCAGGAAACCTTATGTGTCTATCATAAGTTTTTTAATATATTATTGTAAATCACGATTTGATTGAATTTTGATGTTAATTTTTTTCTAGAATTTTAATTTTTATGTTTAGTATTTTATAGACTTATAGTACCATAAGAAATAAGCAAGAAACGCTCTATGTAATAGAAATTGAAACACACACTAAGAAATAGCTTCTAAAGCTGTCATCGCGGATGGATTAATTTGACATACAAGAAATCAATTTTTTTATGAACTAAGTAGATTTTTTTCCACCGTGGATAGACAAATTTTCTATTTTTTAAGCAATGGAGCTTACATCGGCTCTCAAGAAATAAAATTTCTTCTTTGTGTTTCTATTTTGAAGTTTTTGCCCTTACATATTTTGAATTATGTTTTGAAGTCACATTCGTCTTTACTTAGACCAGCACCCTAGCTTTTTAGAAAATGTCCAAACATTTTAGAATTCAAGTACCTGTAAATAATAAAAGAACTTTTATTTTATCTCTTCGACAACCCAAGAAAAGTATCAATTTTTTCTCCTAGATTTTGAGAAACAATGCCAGAAATTTATAGAAACTCAGATTTTTTTACAGGAATTCTCGCTTTTGATGTTTCTCTTATATTTTAGACTTTTAATGACATGAAAAGTAAGCAATGAGACATGCACTCTTGCTGTACACTAAGAAATAAAGTTCTGTGTAATGAACCGTTTCACATATTTTCATTATTCTCATAAAAATCCACTGGAATTATATAGACCCAAATAAGTACTTAAATAATTATAGACCCAAATAAGTATTTAAAATCACTATCAGAAGGAAGTTCGTATTTGGCAGTTAATAATTTGAACCATACAGACAAAATCATATTTTGTGATCAGAGCCAGCACTTCAGCGTTGCCCAATGTAAAGAGCAATAAGGATTCAATTTATTATTATTGATTTATTACTTTTCCCCAGAGGTAATTCATATGGAAAGGGATATCAAGTAAATTTCAAAGAGGCCTCACTCGATTGGAAATTCGAAGTTATAGTGCCCTTTTAAAGTTTCAAATGGGATCGGACGGCCCTTTTTCCCCGAATATGTTCAGATAGTTGCTATGTTTAAAATAATTTAAGAGCCAAATAGCTTTGCCTCCAGGGCTGCCATCATCCTCAAGAGCCCCCAAGGTAAGGGTTGTAAGCTAAGCAAGTTGTGTATACTTAATACATAAGATTTTTTATTGAGAAGAGGGTGTACGTATATCCTAAGCCTCCAAAAAGTTTAGAATGTTAAAATGAAACTTTAAGGAAGTACTGAGAGGGATTCCGATAGCAACGTAAAAATACTGTGTGTATGCTGGTTATGAAAAGGATATATCAATAATATCTAAAGAACAACTAAAGATATTTGGTTTAAACTTTGATGAGATGTTGAATTGTTATTAAAAGGTGATCAGCCCTCTCTCCTTTCCTTTTTAAGATACCCCTCTCCTGAAGACTGATCGTAATTTTGATATAGCTATTTTGTTAAAACTAGTTCTAATAGTTCTGCCACTGGAAATGCTATGCCCCAGAAGCCCCGGGTAAGGGTTGTAAATTAGTTGCCCTTTTTTACTTACAGAATCTATCATTGAGAAAAAAGGAAATGTTTGAATTTGTATGTCTGAAAAAGGGAAATATTTGATTTTGTGTAAAACTTCCATGAATGTTGGAGAGTAAGTTAAATTCAATCAAAAGCTCACTATGAGTATCCCTTTCACGAAAAAGATGGATTTTCAGTATCTTATCAACAGTTGAGGCTGGTAAGATGAAACTTTCAGGACATGTTTAGGGGGAAGTAGTGAGGAGGTTCCAGTTTTGAGTGGGGTCCTATTCCTTCTAATCTCAGTCGCGGTACTTTTTTTTTAGATTTTCTTCAAGACGCAGGTGTATAATATGTCATAGGGAATGTTTTCTAAGAGACGCAGGTGTCTGTTAGTCAAGTTATGTTTGCTTGTTATGTTATAGAGAGTATTTAAAGTACTTACGTGGGCCGGAGAAAAAGCTTTCAGGATCCGAAAGTCAAGAAGCAAACGTTACATAATTGTTTCTTTGATTCGTTGACACTCCTTCAGGACTTGTCTAATCCAGAAATTCTTTGGATTTAACCTAACAGAGAGTCTTTATAAAACCTAGGAGACCCCAAAAATCAGGATTCCTAGATTGTTATGTGATAGTTGTGATAGTTTCTCCGATTCTCTAAAAAAAACCTTCAGAGGGTTGGGAAAAAACCTTCTGGGGCCCGCTAGAGGGGGACCTTCAAGACGCTAGACCCCTTGCGAGCAATTTCACCGACCCCCTAAAATACAATTCCAATGGGGCCCTAACATTCAATTCCAACGGGGGAGGACAGAGCAGCCAATTTAGCCAGGGCCTCCCTTGTAGTATATTTTGTTTGGGCCCTAGCATCCAGTCCAACAGAGGCCCTAGCGAGCCATTTCAACCCATTTCAACCGGGTCCACTAGCAACTAATTCCGTTGGGGCCCTAGCATCCAATGCCATCTGTCCTTGCATCCAATTTTATTGGTCCCAAACCTAACCTGACCCCAGGGGTTCCCAGCTTCCAATTTCGTCAGAGCCCTAACTTAGCCACCGGGGGCCCTAGCATCCAATTCCAATTGGGCCCTAGCACCCAAATATCAATGGGTGCCTAACCTAACTATTGAGGGCTCTAGAATCCAATTCCACCAGGGCCTCTAGCATCCAACTTTACTTGTGGACCCTACCTCAAGCATCCAATTCCATTGGGGTCCTAAAATCCAACTTCATCCTAATCACCATAATCTAACCTAACCTAACCACCGGGGATACCCTAGCAATCAATTCCAATGGGAGCCCTAGCATCCAATTCTATCGGGGCCTTAGCATCCAGTTTCATCGGGAGTGTTAACCTAATCACCAGGCGCCCTAGCATCCAATTCAAACGGGGCCCTAGTATCAAATTTCATCGGGCCTCTGACCTAACCACCAAGAGTCCTAGCATCCAATTCCATTGGGGTGGACCCCTAGCAACCAAATTCGCCGACAAGAGGTTTATCAAGACGTTTCATGATTTCTTTGGTTGTTATTTAATAGGATAATGTTAGCTTATGTCAATAATGACACATTCTAATATGACTTGTTACTTCAGGCTCCGTGGGGAATCCCCTTTTGTAACTTAGGAGATGGCACACGTGGGATGTTGTGTAATGACATTGCACAAATGTGCTCTCCGATAATACTTTAAGTGAATTTTTTTCTTTCAATTCTTTTTCCGTTTTTTCTCAGGGAGCCTTTATTTTCCAAAGTTTTATGTCCATTTTAGGATTCCAAAGGAATATTTTCATCCAATGGAACTGGACCCTAGACAGCTGGACTAGGAAAAACTTTTAAAAATTTTGATTTGGGAAACATATTCAGCAAAAGCACTAATTCCGCACGCGGAGAATTCCCCATGCCCTGCTTAAAAGCATGATTAAATTGATGGCATGTTCCAACGCTTTCTACATGAGAGTACAAAAGCATTCCAATGTTGTTGATATTTGATCCTTTCGATGCACCGGCCTATTAAAATGTTATTCATATTCTAATGTGATCTAGACAGGTTGAGATACATAGCAGATGTTACATAGCTTTGGTTTTAGATATTTCATTACGTAAATAATTACATATTGAAGATTCATCCTTGAACAAGTAATCTAAACATATACAGAGTTTTTATTATAAACAAAAGTTCTATCAACAGAAAAGCGTTATAAAATTATGAAATCACAAAAAGAGGGGTTAAAGCTCAACAAACGAAAAAACATTATAAAACTCGATATAGGGTAAAATATAAGCAAAAGGAACCATGAAATCACAGAGAGAGCAGTTAAAACTCAACAAACGAAAAAACAAACGTGAGAAAACCTGATGTAGGATGAAATATAAGCAAAACAAGCTTGAATTAAAGAAAGTTAATCAACCAATTTCAGAAGGGGGGGCTTGTTATTAGAGGTAAATTCAAGCAATATTAAGACGTATTTCTGAGATGTTTTAATGGAAATGTCTCGTTTCTTTGAGCCAAGACTATGCATATTTCATGCCACCGTGACAATATGTGGCTGACCAACCCTCTGGAGCGTGAGAGATAAGCACTGTAAGCACTGTCTTCAACTGTAAGCACTTGTAATTGCCACTAGATACGAGAGTAAATACGAAGAGATATCGAATTCTAGAGCTGCTACATATGACTGTGACTACTTGCAACCCTGACTGCGACTAACTGCAAATAAGTTTGTTGAAAATTGTGACTACTAACTCGACCACTCGGGACTGGAACTGCTACCACTTACGACTGTGACAGCTACATTTAGTACTGCTAAAACTACTACGATTGTGACTGTGACTGCAAATACTACTACAACTTTTATTATTACAACTAGAACAATTTAGCTAAATCAAAAGCGTTTAACTGCATCTTGGATATCAAAATGGCATAGTGTATCTAGATTGTCGAAAACGCTTTTCTGCAATATCTCACGAATGGCTAAAATTGCTAAATTGGGAATTTCATGGAGTATAGAGAGGGGATATCTCACTAAACCAAAGTACATTGCCTGTATCCGACTTGTCAAAAAAGTGTATCTATATTGATCTTAAGGACGACCAGGGGGTAAGAAGTTGAAAATTTAATGGAAGGCTAAGGATGATGTTAAACATAATCAAAATATGGTAAACAGATGGAGGTTTTAAAAGGTTACACATTCAATTTTTCAGCTTGGGAAGTTCGGAAAGGGTGTCTAGTTGAAACTTTCAGAGAATCATAAGGGGAATGTTGAACTTCAAGACGCTATAAGCCTCCCACTAGGTCAATTAAACATGGAAACCGAGCATTGGCCTAGAGGCAAGGGCTAAAAGTTATACAAGTTGCCCATAATTAAAATATAAGGTTATATTTGGGAAAACAGGGCGTGTCTGATTCTGGGTATCCAATAAGTTTGTAATTTGCAGCCCCTCCCACTGGGAATGCGGGGGAGTAAGTCGTCCCCAAAGACATATCTATTAAGTTTTTCGACTATGGTGAATAAAATGGCTATCTCAGAATTTTGATCCGGTGACTTTGGGGAAAAAATGAGCGTGGGAAGGGCTTAGGTGCCCTCCAATTTTTTGGTCACTTAAAAAGGGCACTGGAACTTATAATTTCCGTTAGAATGAGCCCTTTCACGACTTTCTAGGACAACTGGGTCAATACGATCACCCCTGGAAAAAAAAACAATAAAAACGAATCCGTAATTTGTCTTCTGGCAAAAAATGCGAAATTCCACAATTTTGTAGATAGGTTCTTGAAACTTCTACAATTAGGTTTTCTGATACGCTGAATCTGATAATGTGATTTATATTAAGATCATATGACTTTTAGGGGGTGTTTCCCCCTATTTTCTAAAATGAGGCAAATTTTCTCAGGCTCGTAACTTTTGATGGGTAGGACTAATCTTGATAAAACTTATATATTTAAAATCAGCATTAAAATGTAGTTCTTTTCATGTAACTCTTGGTATCAAAGTTTCATTTTTTAGAGTTTCGGTTACTATTGAGCCGGGTCGCTCTTTACTACAGTTCGTTACCTTAAACTGTCTGATACCAATAATTGTTTAAATAACTAGACCTTTTAGTATCATCACGGCTAAAGGTCATAGATAAATACCAAAAACTTTTTAAATAATATGACCTTTCGTTGCCGTCACGGCTAAAGGTCACAACTGACGAATACGAAAAACTGTTTAAATAATATGACATTTCGCTACTGTAACGGCTAAAGGTCATATCTGATTTTTTAAACTTCTGAATCAAATACCAAAAGCTGTTTAAATTGTATTCCCTTTCATTACCGTCACAGCTAAAGGTCATACCTGACAATTAAGTCGTCCTCAAAGACATAGTTATTAGATTTTTCTAATATGCTGAAAAAAAAATGGCTATCTCAAATCTTTTATCCGGTGAGTTCGGGAAAAAATCCAATTCTTTTAAATCTTTTATCCGGTGTCGTTTGAGGAGGCCGAGTTGCCCTCCAATATTTTTTGTCACTTAAAAGTGGCAATAAAGCTTTCGAATTCTGCTCAAATGAGCCCTTTCGTAATATTTTAGGACCACTGAGTCGATGCAATCACCCTTGGGAAAAGGAAAAAAAAACAAATAAACACGCTCCGTGATCTTTCTTCTGGAAAAAATACAAAATTCCACATTTTTGAAGAGATGAGCTTACAACCTCTACACTAGGGTTCTCTGACAAGCAGAATCGGGTCGTGTGATTTTCATTAGGATTCTATGTTTCCTAACTAACCTCTAAGTTTCTGGTTGAATGAGCCTTCTTCAAATCATATACGACCGTTCCTTCCATAGAAAACTTATACGCCCGCGGTAAAAACTTACAACCCTTCCCAAGTAAATGTGGGGGGTTGTATCCACCCCTGAGGCTTTTTTATATGATCTTTGACCTATTTTGATAATTTGGCCATCTAAAAACTTGATTGGGCACCCCTGGGGAAAAGAGGGCACTGATTTGCACTTTACTGAGAAAAACAAAAACAAATGGTCGTGGAATGTCAGTTTAATATGCATAAGCCTTAAGATTATAATAACCTTAAGGTTATAATTAAGGTTATAACCTTTAAGGTTATAAAAAAATCTTAAAGTTTTAAAAATTTTTTTAGTTAAAGTCGAAACATGTAAACATTTAAAATGTATTTTGTATTCAGTCGAGGGTAAATTTCTCTTAAGAAGGCATGGGGGTTTTCACCTTACTCGTGTTAATTTTTGCTCGTTTTGAGTTTGACTAATTTATTTCTCTTAAGTTTTGTTCGTTTTGGGTTTCATTTATTTATTAATGGCGATTTGTGGTAACTTTCCACTTGGGATTTTATTTGACTTTTTTTGCTCATTTTGGGTTTTGTAGCTCTTTACTTACGCTCAGAGCGTCTTCGAATTTATTTGAAATTTCCCCTCAACATTGTAAATGGAGTAGTATAGTGGTAGAAGTGGTAGTGGTAGCTGTAGTAGGGGTGTAGCTGAAGTACAAGTATGCAAATGATGCCTTTTTAATCATATCCCTTATCATTCCCAGAATTTCTCAAATCAATATACTCATCTATCCTGTGTTACACCTTTTGAGAATCCGTATACACATAATGCGTTTTGATTTAGTTCAACAATCCCCACGACACTCTCTGAAAGGCTCAGCTGGATACCTTTCGTCTTTCTGGAAACTATGGTTCAAGCGTGTATACCTTTTTCAATATCATATACCATTTGTAAAGAGTGACCGAATTGCCTAACTTACAGCCCTTGTCCTGAGGACTTTGCGAAGGTTTACATCCCCAGAGACATAATTAGTGGACCTATCAACAATACCAAACAAAAGAGGTCTCTTAAAATTCTGACTGGATATATTTTGGGGAATGATAGACGTGGGAGGGACGTGTCGCCCTACATTCACTTTTTACTCTTAGAAAGGGCACTAAAACTTTCAATTTCCAATCAAATGAGCCCAATGCGATTAAAAAGTACGGACAAAGGTTCAGAAGAATGTCTTTTGAGAAAAGAAAATACGACTCATTTATTCTTAAGTTACCTGAATCTCTGTTCAAAGCTAGACCTAAATGTTGGCAAATTTTGCATGAAAAGGTATTGTCCAGCACTATAGAGAAGCTGTTGAAATTTATAAATACCAACATTTAGGTCTACCTCCAAACAGAGATTCAGGTGATTTAAAAATAAATGAGTTCTATTTCGGTTTTCTCAAAAGAGAATCTTATACTTTAGTAATCTTTAAAATAAATGTTGAACCACTTCCCCAATCACATAATCAAATACGTCATCAACCTCTTAGGTCTCAAAGGGTATCCACAAGAAATGCAATGGCTAAAATCAGAAATTACATGACCTAGTTCTCCAATTTATTCAATTGCTGCTTCGTTTGTTTGAGTGAATGAATTTTTTCCTTTGTTTCTCAGTTGTTTGTTAGCATCAGTCGATGGCAGTTCATATTTGTTTGGATATTGTTCAAATCACGGATATTGGTGAATAGCTCACTTTTTGTTGTTAGGTATTTGATTTTAATTTTTGGTCTTTAATCGAATTTTATTTAGCTTTTAATGTTTTTTTTTCATTGGTTTTGTTGAACCTTCCGCGTTTTTTTTCCTTTTCCTTAATCATATTATTTTGTTCGTGATGAAGAAGAGATGTTTTTGTTCTTTCGAAATATTCGCTTTCTGTGTTTTTTTTTTCAGTATTTTCATTTGGCCTTTATTTTTGATCGTTTTCTTTCTTAAGAAAGATTTAAAGGAAATGGGAACTTCTTTGGAGGGTGTGCAGAGGGAGGCTCAGAATAGATTGGGATAGAGGAGGAGTGTACGTAGCTGTGTTGGCCTAAGAAGCTTGGTGCTGCAGTGAGTTGTAAATAGTAGCAGTAAATTGATATACTTTTACTCTCGAGTAAAAGAGAGTCATTTTACTCTCGAGGTACTATTGTAGACTCTTATAACGTTACTTTTACGCCAGATTAATAATTCTTGAAGTAATAGAAAAGAATTCAATCTCTAACACTGAGGCTAGAGGGAATTGTAGCTCTCCTCAAATGCAGGGTATTTCTATTTGTTTTCAACTCTTATATAAAATTTCTATTTATGCATTTTTAAGCCGTTACCCCACAGTGGGTGCTTATCTGAAATATATTTCTTAATGTCCAAAATTAATTGGGTTATTTTGCCCCAAACACTGATCAGAAGGGCTTTTATCGATACTCTGAAAATATGGGGCTGCATAGTGTTTTGTAAGTTAATCTCAACCCCTCAAAAAGGTCTAAGGTACTTGTATGATAACCGCCCTACCATACAAGTTGTTCATTAATTGAAGCATTATATAACCATTTATTTTCGTTAGTTTCTTTCAGCTTAGCGTGAGCCAAGAAAAATATAAGTGCTAAAATAGATGCAAAATATATAATTTGGGTTATATATTTGTGAATTAGAGAGGGGTGGGGGTAAAGTGTTTAGACAGTGTGAAGTTAGAAAACGATTTTTACTACATAACATACAGAATAATTGTGAATAAAACATAAAGGTATGCTGACCCGATATACTTGACCCACCCCCCTGATGTGAAAGTCTATGCCATTAATTTGTCTCTGAAGTATTGTACTTTTTATCTTACTTTGGTATATTTCATTAGGATTGAGCGTCAGAGAAACATATTAGAAGCAAATTAGGTAGGGTGTATATCATACAAGTGCCAGATCTGGTAATATATTTCCTAAGAGCTGTTTTTAGGTGGTCACATCTATTATGATTTCCTTGCATACAAACTGTCTATGACAGTTTAAACGTGATTTATGATATAGTATAGTGGAACCCAAAAGGATTTTTTAATCATAGTCTTAAGAAATCAGCTGCCTCAGATTTCTACCTCTATAGTGTTTTGACCCCTTTTGAAATAAAATTGCAATTTAGTGACGCAAAATCGAAGAAAAATTGCACTTTGCAGGTCAGCATAAGGAAATGGCTCGTTGTGTGTGCTTTTTTTTCAAACTTCTGTTTTTTAAAGATTCAGTGTCGAACAATAATCATTACCTTGAATGCCTAGATAATTTTAATATAAGATGATATTGGTCTTATCCCATTTTTAACTCTCTCATTTTTAAGCCTTTAAACATTTCTTTGAAGAAACCAAAGATATTGATAATATCAGCATTGGCAAATGAATAACTCATCTTCTTCCTTACACTTTGACTTTATCATTCGGTGTCCTTCTTGCTTCAAAGATGGTTGATTTTCGTCCGTGGCTTTTTCTTTAGAGAGAGAGATAATTTATTTATAAAAATACAAAAAAATACAAAAAAGAAAAATTTGCCAAAAAGTCTTATGACTTGTGCGGCCATTCTCGAAACTACAGAACAAATTAGTTATCAATGTTACCCCTAAAAAGCAAAAAAAAAAAAAAAACAAGCAAAAAAAGTGTCATCACTTGAGACCCTGTACTACACTAACCTAGTATAACAACACTTTTATGCACCGTTTCCCTACTTTATCTATATATAAAGAAAAAAATCATAAATAATAAATATCAAAACAATGGTCCCTAGGCAACCCACGAAAAGTCGGCCTATCAGTCTCTTGAACTATATCATAAGGAAGGGACTCCCAAATAGAAGGAAGAACACGGCGAATCGAAAATGCAGATGTTGTAGACCTTTTAATCAGTTTTCTAATCGATGATGAGCTCCTTGTCTCATGTTCAGGCTCATCTCTCTCAAACACACCTACCGAAAATTCAGATGCATTTTTATGCAATATATCAAACATAAATAGAGCCTTATAAAAATTAAAAGACCTGAAACAGGCAAAATATGAAATTTTTTATGGCTATCTCTAACTGATATACGATTATCACAATTAACAAGAACCCGAATGGCCGAATTTTGGAGAGCACATAATGACTTCAAATGTGTTTGAAAAGTAGATGATTACACCGAACAACAATAAATCAAATAAGGATGGATCATAGAATAATATATCAATCTAAGTATATTAACTGGGAGAAAATAGTTCGACTTCTTCAGAATCCCTACATTTGGAGCAATTTTAGATAATACACGTTGTATGTACTTAGGGAAACTAAGAGTCTCATTTACTATTGCTCCAAGATATTTCACAGACGGTACACGCGCAATACAGTAAGAACCGACATTTAACTTCTTTAACCAAGGATAATAGTCGGGCGATCTAGAAAAAATTACCCAATGAGATTTTTTGTAATTTATCTTTAGATGAATAACCCTCATCCACTTTTCTAACCTTGACATACTACCTCTTGTCATAATTAATAATTCACTTTCTGTTCTTGCTGCCACCGTAAGACATGTACCATCCGCAAAACAGCAATAAAGTTTGATTAGGGTTTCGTTGTCTTTGGGCCCTTCCAACATCAATATACAGGCCACCAAGTGCTAAATATAGGTCATTTACATATATTGAAAACAGTGGTCCCAACTGGACCCCTGTGGGACTCCACATCTTACCTTACAATTAATTGATATACCTTCGATTTCACAAAAAAGGACTCGATCATTAAGATAAGAGGCAAACAGTCGTAGCGCATTCCCGCGAATACCTCCGTTTCGCAATCGTATTCTTACAAGGGGGAAAAATAATTGAGGTTTTCATAAGAGCCAAACAAGGAAAGCGTAGGGTTCTGCTACCCTTTCCCCGCAATTTCAGAGCAAATACTCGGCAGGTACCCTTTACGGCTATTGCGACAGGACCCTCACCCTTTTATGCTTGTCAATCCTTCTTCTTACCATTTTTATGACACCTTTTGTAAAACATCGAGACTTCGGAAGAAGTCAATTATCCTCTTGAAGATAAATCTTTCTTCCTGGGCTGGATGGTCTGTTTTAGCAACAGCTTAATATCTTCCTGAAATCCTACCTTTGTGGTGATTCTTTTAAGCTCGCAGACTTTGGGTATTCAACCAGGAGATGCCGAATAGTCTCAATAGTTTATGCGCATTCGTGACAGGAAGGGCTTGGGCGTATTTTCCAAAAGTTTTCTTCCCTCCTAGGAATCATTGCTAGAGTCTTAATCCATAGAAATGCCAAGTAGTCCCTGTGGTCTATAAATATGAGCTTCAACGGTCCATAGTGAAGTAGTTAGCAGTTTCTACTAGTCAGTGCATCCCTAGAGGTGATATATATATATATATATATATATATATATATATATATATATATATATATATATATATATATATATAGTATATATATATATATATATATATATATATATATATATATATATATATATATATATATATATATTGTTTTGGCTGATTCCAGAAGACCTCTGGGCTGCTAGGTTCACCAGTTTGTCAACCTGCTCGTTAAAACGTATTCCCTGGTGGCTGGGGACATGTTGGAAAGCTAGTTCTGCCCCTCCTTGGCACTGGATATTATCGATTAACGCAACCGATGGACATCTCTGTCAGTAATTTTGAAATGGATTGTTTTGATAATTTTTAGAGTTGATTAGGAGTCTGAGAATACAACTGCCTTTTTCCGGGGAGGAGGGTTTGCGTGGGCCACCTTCAGAGCCCCGTGTACTGCAGCTATTTCAGCCGTCAGGACGGAGGAGCCGTCAGGGAGCAGTTTTGGAATGCGGAGGTTTAGTTAGGGGATGACTGCAGCAGCTGTTTTAGCTGCTTGTACGGAGCCATCTGTAAAAATTTCCAGAAACTCATGGAACTTTTCAATCTAATTTTTTGGAATTACACTTGAGTTATTACTGTTTGGATATTTTTCTCCTTACCCGCAATTAGTCAGAGGCATATATTAACAGGAGTTACCCTAAGTGCTAGAGGAAAAAGACAGACAGTGGAAAGATAAATGTTCATTTTGCCATGTTGGGCATATGGAAATACAAATATCCCATGCCCCAATTCTTCCTCGAGATTGAGTACTCATTTTCCCAAATACTACGGGTGAGTGGGTGGTCTATGCCACATGCCCGAATTCTTGTAAAATACCTTACTGATAGCATTTGGCTCCCTTCACCTATCAAAGACAATCCAACTAGCTGGTGAACTTTTGCTCACTCTGAGTGATGGTAAAGCCCTAAAGCAGTTTTAGGAGATATATTTTGGAGGGTCTCTAGCTTTGTTACGGTGATTTTACTACAAATGATGTATATTATCAGTCCAGATTCAATTTTTGATCTGATAAACTTCTTATAAAAATTTAGCAGGACTTTGTGAGAATTTGCCCAGGAGAATGAACTAAATCATCTAAGGATCGATATTCTTGTCACGCAAGGTCGCTTCACAGCTTTGTCTTGAGCATTTTATGTGAGCCATTGATCCAAAGTTTATCCAAAAATCACAGGGTTAGCTTCAAGCTGAATTAATGAGCATTTCATGTAAAGCTGTGGTACTCAGACATTTTGTTTATTATGGATGATTGCTGCTTTCGTTTTTACGGTTGATATTGGAAGGGACAACATTTCTGAGAAAGTTTTTAGTTCGAATTTGGCCTTTTGAAGATTATTCTTCAATTCTTCAATAGAGCATCGGCATTCCCAAATAGTGACATCATCCACATACTCCCTTTTGGTATTGTTGAACCTAAAAATTCAAATTCAGATATCATACGCAGAAAAGGCAGAAGGCTGAGAGGAGATCTCTGGAATAGTCCCACCTCAAATGTTTAAACTGATGAGATTGACTGACTTACCCGAACCCTGAGAGATCGGTCTGTTAGGTAATTCCAAACAAAATGGATTAATGGTTCAGGAATGCCCATTGAAAAAAGGATTACATACAACTTCTCTTTGGTCACATTTCCGTATGCATCTTCGAAGTCCACTAATAATACTAGTATAATTTGCCTTGCTTCTTCGAGACGCATAATTCCGTCAAGTGTTGACATTCCCTTTCTATGATTGTGATTGCGGGAAGATATTATTTTTTCTTCAAAAAAATAAGGAAAAAACTTAGATATTTTTTTAAATTAACATTTTAAAAAGTCAATGTTTCCTCTACTATGATAGAACTCATACTTAATTTAAACACAGAATAATTTATTCTTGTACTTATATATCAAACAGTTTTGAATGAAACAAAACATATCACGTAATTATCACTTTTGTATATAACAAAAACATCGAAATATTCATACCATACAACGGTAAAAAGTGAAAAATTTGTGTATAACACAAAAAAAAAAAACGGAAAACTTATGCCAAAAAACGGCAACAGGAATTAAAGTCACGGATTCAAAAATCCAAATACAGCTTCATAATATTCAATTCTGCAAAATAAACCTCAAGTTCTCTTGCTGAGGATCAATTTTAAAAGCTTCATAACCCTTCTTTCTTCCTCGACCAGGGGATCGCTTTGCTCTGCTGACTTCGACTTCAGGTTCATCTTTTTCTTCAGTTGTACCTTCAGTGACAGATTTAGACTTATTTTTAAGTGAGTTCAATCGAGTATCTAACCTTGATTCCTCTTGCTCATCAATGTTGGTGTCGATAACAGATATTTTGAGATTACTCTTCAGCGATTCCACTGATGTGACTTCAGATTCTAAGCTCGACTCTTCTAGTTTATCACTGTTTATGTTCGTGACGGACATTTCTGAGTCATTGCTTAGTGATTCAACTGCTGCATCCTCAGGTTCTATGTTAGAAGCAATTTTGTGCATTACTGGAGTAAGAGGGAAAGATGTGACAAACGTAATGGCCATCAGCAGCAACGTAGTATACTATAAAAAAATGGTTTTATTAAAGGTTATTAATAAACAGTTAATTTTACTAACTAAGAGAAACCAATTTTGATACGTGTTATTTAACCCTAATAGCAAAACCAAAGCGTCTCTGGGTATCAAAGCATGAGAATTAAGTGCCCGTCTGACAGAAAAACAGCCAACGCCATCTAGCCATATAAAGCAAAATTATAAAGTTAATGAAGAACTACATACAAATATTGTTCGTTTTATCTGAAATACTTTTTTTTACTTCTGTCTGACGTGGTTTTGAAGGTTAAAAAAACTTGCCAAGTGGGCACGGTAAGTATACTTTTGTTTCTTTTCTTCTTTTGTTATACGTTGGACAAAAACATATTTTAAATTGTAATCCAATTCGTCTATATCCAGAAAATATTAGATTAGATTCAAATATTTCATTTTTATTATTAGTAATTTCTCACTTAGCGTCATTAAAATCCCTATTGGTCGGTAATATTGAAGATGTTTAGAACGTGCAACTAAATAATCTTGGGACCCCCCAATAAGCAACTACGAAAGCATCTTTGATTTCCTTAACTTGCCCAATTTATTTAACCAAGGAAATTATCAAATCATGAAGCTTAAAAAGACGAGAAGCAGACGAGAAGACGAGAAGCACTGATCTTATATCTCTTCTTCACAGATCAGCAGACTTACCAGGCATCAGAACCAATTACAGCTTGTCAGTTTTTTAACACTTTTTTATACGGTTAGCAAAGATTTAAAAACTTCCCCGTGCCCCTTTTAATAGCACATATAAAAAGTGATCTTTTTTTGTGTGGTTTCTTCACGAATTTAAAAGTAAGGGGCTATACTTTAGAATTTATTTTTGAATACTATGAAAGCTGCTAATTTTAATATGAATATAAACTAGTTTTAATTAGAAAATTTTAAAGTGCTACCGGTTCTTGTCGCAGTAATTTCCTAAATTCTTTGTTTAAGACGAATAACTGGAGCAGCTAGACAGACAAATGAAAAAGTGGAGGGTGAGGTTCAAGTTATTTATTTCTCGAGTGAACTTTTATTCAGGTTCCCTGGCCTGCCTTACAGTAATTCCCACATAAATGTTAACTTCAAAAATATGGTGAAACTTATGAGGATACAAAAGACTAGACTTCGCTTTTTTAAGCAGCAAATAACTCGTGTGATATTTAGGAATCCGCTTTATGTTATGATTTATTTTAGCAAAAGATACTTTCCAATTGTCTAAAATTTGTTTGTATTAACTGGTGTTTACAAGCGGGTCAAGCAATTTTTTATATAAACGTGTGTGTCTTGCCTTGCACTAGCACCATGCCTTGCACTTTCTCATGCTTAGACGTTCTATCAAACGTGCGTTGAAATTCACGTTCAAGTGTAGGTGGCATAGGCCTATTTGGCTGTTAATAAAGTTTCCCGATAATTAGAATTTGAAATCATAGTGACGAGGTTATAGACACGAGAACTGAATGCCTTAGTACTAGTACTTTTGGTACTTAATACTTTAGACCAACCCCATAATTTTACATGTAAACAAAACTGTCATAACATTGAAGTTAAAACAAGCAAGTATTTTGACATTAGAGTAAATTATAAAAGAACCCTGAAAATAATTTTGAACGAGGGTAGAGTCCCTTATTCTCTACTTCTAAGAAGCTGGGCTAGAAAAGCTTAAGTGTAAGAAAATTATTTAGTGTCTTTGATATCCCAAAAATGCAACATGATGTATTTTTTTCAATAGGATATCACCCCTCCTATTCAAAATCCACCCGACTAATGCTGTTTTCCTCCTACTACAATCCTGCTCCCTTTTGGATATTTTACTTCAAGATATGAAAATAATTTACCCCACTGACCATTAAATACTGAAAAAAAAATTATTAACCACTTCGATAGTTTTCCTGGTCTTTGTTACCAGCACCAGTTCTCTTTTTGTGTGTTTACTTCTTATTTTAATATTTCCATACATTTAATTTATTTTTATGTTTTGAGGAGCATGTTTATTTTTTTACAAATCTTGCCGAAACACAGTTTAAAGTAAGTAAGTAAGTAAAATATTTATTGCCCGTATTTTTCACATGGAACAAAACGGAGTACAAGGAAAAAATATAATAAAAGAAAAGGAGAAGAAAAACGGAGAGAAATGTAAAACACAACACAGAAAAATACACATTCAAGAACTGCAGAAATGTTTAAGCCAGGGGTGGTTCCATTTTGCCTGGAAATTAGAAATCAACCGGTTTGTCACGATACTGGGGTTTGCAATCCTGTGTTTATCTATCATATAAGTATTTCTCGTCCACAAGGGGCATCGCAGCAGGAACTTCGCGAACCCAAAATAAAGGGACCAGAGCTAGCGTTTTTGTGTGTCAGTTAATAAATTCCAAAATGGCGCAATATACAGAATATGCGGCAGTGCGACAGTGCTATACATATTCGCGAGATACTTTTGGCATAAGAGACGTCTGCTGGCGACGAAACCCCCATACGGGGGTATCGGTTTCTTTTTCTTCGGGGGGGTGTTCTTTGTTTCTTTTTCTTTTTTTTTAAGTAAAATCCAGTGAATAATTATCAATTCAGTCTGTTATGTATTAATTCATTCGTTAGCAAATTTAATATTATCTCTTATTTCATACCATTTTGTGCTTTGATATCGAATTTTTTCTTTTTTCTCAAGCTATTGGACGATTTTTCCCCTTAAAAATAGGGATTCTGCTTATCTGTGCTTATAATAGACAATTTATAAAAATGAATGCCTTATCCTTCCAAATTACACAATTCTACCTAAACACCCATGTGAATACCACTTTGTGAAAGAAAAGATCGAGTCCCAATGGTTACTCTCGAGAAGAGGGGAGGAGGTGAAGGTTTTTCTCTTTTATTTTTTGTTATTTCTTTCCCCCTTGCTTTTGAGAAACATGTTTTTTTTATTTATATTTAAAAATTTCTTTTTTTGGTATTTTCATTCAAAAAATCAATAAAAAAACAAAACAAAAAAACATCCCCTAAAAAAATAATCGATTTCAGAAATACCTTCCAAATAGCTATGACGTTGGCAGACTCCAGGATGAAAATTCAAGAGAACATTTCAAGGAACAGTTGAATATTAAAGTGGAGAGTTTAAAATTTGACAGAGTAGAAGATGAATGGAATAATTTTATGAAAATTGCTTGGAAAGTTGCTGATGATGTCTTAGGGAAGAAAATTAAAAACTCTGCTAAGAATATTATTGAAAGTTCTTTATGTTTAACAGAGGGGAGAAGGGGCTTGTACCAGAACCATCTAAGTGATAAATCATATGAAATAAGAGCAATTTAAAGAAAATGGAGACAGTATTAAAATGTGAATTAAGGAGCTATGACGTGTAAGTCACGAATATAATTGCTGAAGAACTGGAAGAGGCAGCAAGACGGCACAATAGTAAAATATTGTACTGGTATGTTAATAAATTGAGAGCGAGTAGTCAATCTGGACTTGTTCAGATTGATAGAGGATTAAAAGACCAAGGGTTAAACCGGGGCCTTATTATTTTTTTATCCAGAGGATTAAAAAATAATAAGGCCTCGAGTGCTTGTTTAATGCCGGGTGTATTAAACTAGGAGTTAAGTAGAATTGTGTTCAATCTTCCTTTATACGAATCATTTTAATGGACTTTGTCTTGAGGAGCACAGGAAAAGCAATGGGAGAACACGCAATCAATTGGAAAAGTAAAACTATGCTAGAACTAGACTATGCTGATGATTCAAGCATCCTGGATGAAAGTTTGAGCAAAATATATAAATTTCGAGAGGTATTGCGAGTTTAGGGTTTTAGAATAGGCTTGAAAATTCATGTTAAGATGACTAAGTGGCTAAAGCTTGGAATAATTGAAGAGGAAAAGGTGAAGTTGGATAATAATATGATTAATAAACAGGATAGCTTTCCTTACCTTGGTATTATTATTAGCAGAGATGGTGGGTACAGTGAAGATATTAATAGTAGAATAGCCAAGGTCAAATGTACTTTTTTCACAGTTAAAAAAAGAGTTTGGAAGAATAGGAAGATGAGTCAGTGAACCAAGATAGAATATTGAACGGTAAAATGATAACGGTGGTCAAATTTGGTTCTTAAACACAGGCAATCTGAAATACGGAGTAAGATTTGCTGGATTTTCTCAAGAAAAATTGCCTGCAGATATATTTGGGTACCTAACTTGCTCACTGTATTTCAGACAGTAGGCTGTGCGAAAAGTCTTGTTCAATCCCACTTCCTATGGCTATAATGAGAGAAAGGTTGAGATGGCTAGGGCACGTTCTGAGGATGAAGGGTGACATATTGCCAAAGATTCTCCTTTTCAGCCAACCGCATAGGGCTAAAGATAAAGCATGGAGAACAGGATAGGAGAATGTCACAAGGAAGAAATTAAGGGAAATGGAAACTTCTTGGGATATTGAATGGAGGAGAAGCTTGCGTAGCTGTGTTGGCCATAGGTCCTTGGCGCTGTAGTGAGTTGTTAGTAGAAGTAGTAAAAATAAGAAAATAATGCAGTATTGAGTAAAAAAAGGGAGTTAAAATATAGCATATTGGTAAGGTAGGAAAAAAATATTGATTGAAAAAATACTAGTATTAACACAAATTTCAGATAGTAGGAAATCACTTGTTACTAAGACAAATTAGTTGTTCTTCTAGACTCGAAAAGGCAATTGAAAGAGCTATTTAAATTAAAGCCTATATTAGATTAAAGGCTATATTAGATTAAAGTCTATATTTTACAGAAAACAAGTTCTCCATAATCATTATTGTAAGTTACTTGTTTGTATCAAAAGCATTCTTTAATAGAATATCATTATTAAGTCACTCGTTTTTGTCGTGCTTGCTTCAAAAATAACTTGTCTGATCCTCTCCATTCTGATTTTTTTTTTTTTTTTAGGGATGCTTATACCTTAAGTTTATTTCAGGTGTAGATACTACAAGATATATGCCTACATTCTATTTCTTTTCTTTAAATGGCTTAAAAGCCAATAGGGCTCCGAATAGTTTCAAGTTTTATTTTACTTTTTAGGAAACCGTGAAATCAATTCATAGTATTTTTATTAATTCTAAAATAGAACTGGGTTATGTACATTGGAAAGATTTTGAAAGTTCCATGATTAAAATGAAAAGTAATAAATAACTACAAAATATGGATTAAATTGAAAAATAAAAGATAATGCAAACTTACTGCAGAAGTTTTCATTTTTGTATTTTCTAGTTAGCTCTTCAATTCACAGAATCAGAATAATATCTAAGTCAAGACCACTGAATATATACCCATTCTTAACTAGCCTTATTTGTCATTCAGTAAAAAAAACTGTTTGTTGAATTATTACTCATTCGTAGAATACTAATAACCAGATATTGCCTGTGACTGACCCTGTTACTGATGCAGTAATACTGCATCATTAGAAATGATTTCACAATGTGTTTGTGTGGTAAATACTGTTCATTTCTAATGCTGGGGATCAGGCACGTAAGCAGAATGAAGGTTTTTGGGCTCTTCTCAGAAGTCTTGAAGTTTTTATAATTAATTTCTTATATTTTTCAGATGTAAGGACTATTTTAAGTTTCTTTTTTTTATTAAGCCCCTCCAAATAAATACCTGCATTTCCGGATCCAGTTGGGGGACTATTAAAGTGAAAGACGAAATACAGTGGAGATTTATAACATTAGGGTATTAAAACTGAATTAAAGAGCATAAAATAAACTTTAAAAAACGTATCAAAACTTTTTTATATGCATTTTTGGATTTTTTTTTAGCCGGGCAGATTTTTTTCTGGGGGGGGTCAAACTCCTAATCTGGGGGGGTCCCCCAGATTAATTAGAACTAGGGAAGGATGTTTGCCCTCTCTTTGACCGCAAATTTGACCTAGTGTGCCTGGTATATCTGGTATTAGTATTCTACGAATGACTTGATAATAATATTCTATTAAAGAATGATTTTTGATACAAACAAGTAACTTACAATAATGATTATGGAGAACTTGTTTTCTGTAAAATATAGGCTTTAATCTAATATAGCCTTTAATCTTTTAGTCCTCTGTCAACCTGAACAAGTCCAGATTGACTACTCGCTCTCAATTTATTAACATACCAGTACAATATTTTACTATTGTGCCATCTTGCTGCCTCTTCCAGTTCTTCAGCAATTATATTCGTGACTTCCACGTCATAGCTCCTTAGTTCCAATACCAATGACTTAATAATGATATTCTATTAAAGAATGATTTTTGATGCAAACAAGTAACTTACAATGATGATTATGGAGAAGTTTTTTTTCTGTAAAACATAGTCTTTAATCTAATATAGCCTTTAATCTAATATAGGCTTTAATTTAAATAGCTCTTTCAATTGCCTTTTCAAGTCTAGAAGAACGACTAATTTGTCTTAATTACGAGTTATTTCCTACTATCTGAAATTTGTGTTAATGCTAGTATTTTTTCAATCAATATTTTTTTCCTACCTTACCAGTATGCTATATTTCAACCTCCCTTTTTTTTACTCAATACTGCATTGTTTTCTTATTTTTACTACTTCTACTAACAACTCACTACAGCGCCAAGGACCTATGGCCAACACAGCTACGCAAGCTTCTCCTCCATTCAATATCCCAAGAAGTTTCCATTTCCCTTAATTTCTTCCTTGTGACATTCTCCTATCCTGTTCTCATGCTTTATGTTTAGTCCTATGTGGTTGGCTGAAAAGGACAATCTTTGGCAATATATCACCCTTCATCCTCAGAACGTGCCCTAGCCATCTCAACTTTTCTCTCATTATAGCCATAGGAAGTGGGACTGAACAAGACTTTTCGCACAGCCTACTGTTTGAAATACAGTGAGCAAGTTAAAATCTGCAGGCAATTTTTCTTGAAAATCTCCAGCAAATCTTACTCCGTTTTTCAGATTGCCTATGTTTAAGAACCAAATTTGACCACCGTTATCATTTTACCGTTCAATATTCTAATCTTGGTTCACTGACTTATCTTCATATTCTTCCAAACTCTTTTTTTAACTGTGAATAAAGTACATTTGACCTTGGCTATTCTACTATTAACATTTTCACTGTACCCACCATCTCTGCTAATAATAATATCAAGGTAAGGAAAGCTGTCCTGTTTATTAATCTTATCATTATCCAACTTCACCTTTTCCTCTTCAATTATTCCAAGCTTTAGCCACTTAGTCATCTTAACATGAATTTTCAAGCCTATTCTAAAACCCTAAACTCGCAATACCTCTCGAAGTTCATATATTTTGCTCAAACTTTCATCTAGGATGCTTGAATCATCAGCATAATCTAGTTCTAGCATAGTTTTACTTTTCCAATTGATTGCGTGTTCTCCCATTGCTTTTCCTGTGCTCCTCAAGACGAAGTCCAGTAAAATGATTCGTATAAAGGAAGATAGAACACAATTCTACTTAACTCCTAGTTTAATACACCCGGCATTAAACAAGCACTCGAGGCCTTATTATTTCTTAATCCTTTGGATAAAAAAAATAATAAGGCCCCGGTTTAACCCTTGGTCTTTTAATCCTCTGTCAATCTGAACAAGTCCAGATTGACTACTCGCTCTCAATTTATTAACATACCAGTACAATATTTTACTATTGTGCCGTCTTGCTGCCTCTTCCAGTTCTTCAGCAATTATATTCGTGACTTCCACGTCATAGCTCCTTAGTTCACATGTTAATACTGTCTCTATTTTCTTTAAATTGCTCTTATTTCATATGATTTATCACTTAGATGGTTCTGGTACAAGCCCCTTCTCCCCTCTGTTAAACATAAAGCTAAAAAAAAACATAAAACATTAAAACAAATTATATTACCACTTAAGTTTTATTTCTTAAGCAATGAAATTTTGGTTTTCAATAAGGCCACAGTTTACACAATTAATCAAACAGTTTGTGGTAACGAGCTGTAGTAAGGAACGATCCGGCACAATAGTAAACGAAACTTTAAAAAATGGGATTTTGATAGTAATAGATACATCAAAAGAATCGAATTTTTATGCTGATTTAAAATGTTCAAATTTCATAACATTTTGTCTTACTTATCATAAGCTACGAGCCTGAGAAAATTTGCCTTGTTTCGGAAAATAGGAAGAAACACCCACTGAAAGTCATAGAATCTTAACGCCCTGCTCTTTACGCTAAAGTTTTTCACTGTTTTAACAAGTAGATTTGAGGGAAAGAATCATACTTTAGCGCAAAGAGCGGGGCTTGAGGAGGGAACAGTCCCTTTCATATACGGAGTAATCTCCGCTCGTTTTAAGTTTTAATGTCGCTCCTTACTTTCAGGTAAAAAAACTTGTTTTTTTGTTTAATGTCATTCAAAAAGCTGGCTAACGAAATAGCACTTGTTTGAGGTTTAAACTGAAAAAGACTTCAGTTCAATGATGACTTGTGTGTCCAAACTCAACAGGGTAGCTTATTATCTATTTTGCAGTGCTAAACCAGTGCTTTTGAAGCTGATTAATCTTCCTTGTGATCAGATGAAAGTTCTTAAGCCAAACTTGTCAGACATGATAACAAATAACAAAGAGAGGAAATACAGCAAAAAAAACATCTCTAATGATACTGCGGCCAGTTGAGAGAAAAGAGATGAAAGACTAAAATAACGTTGATATTTCGCCTGTATCTATACTATGTGTCCTTAGCACGAGATAAAAAGAAAAACACTAAACTTTTACTTGTTATTACTTGTTTTAATTGTCTCTCTGGGATCCGGGTGTTTTTTTGTCTCTTTGTCTGTCTTTGTGTGTTTTTGCGTCCGATTTTGTATGTTTGTATGTGTTTTTGTCTCTCTACCTCTCTCTGTGCCTGTGTATGTGACCTGGTGTTTGCTTTTTTCTGTGTCTATCTTCTCTGTACACTTGCTTCCGAGTGGTGTTTGCCTCTCTCTCTCTCTCTCTCTCTCCCTCTCTCTCCCTCTCTCTCTCTCTCTCTTTCTCTCTCTCTTTCTCTCTCTCTCTCTCTCTCTCTCTCTCTCTCTCTCTCTCTCTCTCTCTCTCTCTCTCTCTCTCTCTCTCTCTCTCTTTCTCTCTCTATCTCTCTCATAAAATTAAACTCAATATTTGGTTAAAGTAATGATAATAGTTTTTGAAAGCTCATCAGTTCAAGATTTTACTTCACTGTAATTCTTTTTTTCTTTGTGTTGTAGTAAGTACAAAAGAAAATATTTATAATATAATTCGTTTTCAGGAGTAGACTTTAGACTTTTACAGTTAGGAAGGGGGTAGCAGCAAAACTCTTATTTGTAGTATTTTTTGTTTTTGCTTGATTTTTATATTAAATTTAAGTTTTACTCGTTTGAAGATTTATTTATTTACTTATATTAGTACCTGTTGTATGTTTGTTTGCTGTGATTGTTTATTTAAGTTCCATTCGCTTTTTTTCATTTATTCTTTAAAATTAATATATGCTCGTTTTGTACTGGAATTATTACAGGAATTTATTTCTGCTGATCTTAAATGTAATATGGCCCTTACTTTTCTTTAAAAAAAACTTCTTTTTCGGAAAGTTTTTTTAATTAATTAATTTAAAAAGAGAACTGGGCTATTTTCCATGATAAAATATAAAACTTGTCAATAAAATCTTTAACAGAATCTCAATCTTAACTGTTGTAAGATTAGGCGATATATTGGCTCCTTATGAGTGGGCTCTGGAAATTCTTTATCTGTCCTCTTCTGTCAAGTACAAAGAATATGTATATATATATATATATATATATATATATATATATATATATATATATATATATATATATATATATATATATATATATATATATACTAGCTGTTGGGGTGGCGCTTCGCGCCACCCCAACACCTAGTTGGTGGGGGCGCTTCGCGCCCCCCCCAAGCCCCCCCGCGCGCGTAAGTCGTTACGCGCCATAATAGTTACGCGCCATTGTAGTTGTGTCCCTATGTCCCACCTGTGAATATAGATAGATATATATATATGGTTTTAACTACGTAAAACTTGCGAATATACAACATTCTTTGCTGTCCCATTGTCTTTGCATATAAATAGATTGTCAGGTTTACCGACTCTTGAACATGCAACATATAATGGTCCATGGGAAAACAATCTGTATTCAGATCTATACCTCATGATTCTAATGATTGCCCTTGAGCTTTGTTGATGGTGATTGCTAATCGACCATTCCCTGTCCCGGTGTCCCGGTCGTCATTTACATCCCCCTGTTTCCCCCGGTGTCCCCGTTGTAGTTGTGTCCCTGTGTCCCGGTCGTCATTTATATTCCCTGTGTCCCGGGTCCCGGTCGTCATTTGTATCCCGGTGTCCCGGTCTGTATATACATTCGTTTTTTAGTTTTGTTTTTCTCCTTTATTTTTTTCCTTTTTTTTTCTTTTTTAGCTTATTTAGATTTTTAGATTTTTTAGTTTTTTTATTAGTTTTTAGTTTTTTTTTCTTTTTAGTTTTTTTGTCCCGGTCGTCATTTATATCCCCCTGTTTCCCCCGGTGTCCCCGTTGTAGTTGTGTCTCTGTGTCCCGGTCGTCATTTATATTCCCTGTGTCCCGGTCGTCATTTGTATCCCGGTGTACCGGTCTGTATATACATTCGTTTTTTAGTTTTGTTTTTCTCCTTTATTTTTTTCCTTTTTTTTTCTTTTTTTTATACTCCCTGTGTCCCGGTGCTTTGTTGATTGCTAATCGAACATTCCTTTTGTCCTGGTCGCTTTCTCTTTGAGTGTCGTCATTTATTTTTTTCTTTTTTAGTTCTTTTAGTTTTTACCTTTTTTAGTTTTTTTTAGTTTTTAGTTTTTTTAGTTTTTTACCTTTTTTTAGTTTTTTTAGTTTTTTTAGTTTTTTAACTTTTTTATTTTTTTTATTAGTTTTTAGTTTTTTTGTAGTTTTTGCCTTTTTTTTAGTTTTTTTAGTTTTTTAGCTTTTTTATTAGTTTTTAGTTTTTTTTGTAGTTTTTGCCTTTTTTTAGTTTTTTTTAGTTTTTTAGCTTTTTTATTTTTTTTATTAGTTTTTAGTTTTTTTTGTAGTTTTTGCCTTTTTTTCTCTTTGAGTGTCGTCATTTATTAGTTTTTGCCTTTTTTTCTCTTTGAGTGTCGTCATTTATTAGTTTTTTCCTTTTTTTTTTTAGTTTTTTATTGGTTTTTACCTTTATTTTAGCTTATTTTTCAGTTTTTTCCTTTTTTTTAGTTTTTTTTTATTTTTTATTTTTTTTAGTTTTTTACCTTTTTTTAGTTTTTTTAGTTTTTTTAGTTTTTTAGCTTTTTTACTTTTTTTATTAGTTTTTAGTTTTTTTTTGTAGTTTTTGCCTTTTTTTAGTTTTTTCAGTTTTTTTTTAGTTTTTTTTTGTAGTTTTTGCCTTTTTTTAGTTTTTTTAGTTTTTTAGCTTTTTTATTTTTTTTATTAGTTTTTAGTTTTTTTTGTAGTTTTTGCCTTTTTTAGTTTTTTCAGTTTTGACGTCACCTGATCCAGTTTTTTCAGGTGACGTCACCTGACACATCCATCCACACATCCATCCACAACTTATTTTTATATATATAGATATATATATATATATATATATATATATATATATATATATATATATATATATATATATATATATATATATATATATATATATATATATATATATATATTAATAGAATAGATAAGAATAGATAAATATATATCAAATAAATATGTTCAAATATCTGTAAAAAAGGAACCAAAGACTTGATTTAATTCTTGTAGTAGCTTATCTTAATTACTGATTAGGTAGTAAGGGTTCTTCGTTTTTGGGCAATAGCGTGAAAAAAGTTAATAGTACTATTATTTCGAAAATCCATCCATTTTCTTCTTCATTGAAGTAGTGAAACCATAGGGGAGGTCTGGGCTGGCCATAACTTGGTGAAAAGTTCAAAATAACTCTTGCTTCAGAAGGAAAAGAAGGTGTGGTCTCTTATTATCGTATTATATACAAATTGAGACAACATTAGCTCTCTGTATTTCGTGTATATGACAACTAAGGCATAGGCTTCATATGATACTGTATCGCAACAATGGAGAGTGGGTCAAGTTTCTAAGTATTCTCAATGGAGAGTTTCAAGTAGAAATTTGGAAAATAATAGATCAAGAAAAAAGTGACATAAAGGTGCAAAAAAAAAAAACAAGCAAAACACTAGCTTGAATGATATTCAAGGCCTTTGTCCAACTCAGAACTTGTCAAATTTAAAATGAATGTCAAGAGATAGGTAGTAAAAATTACAGTTTTAAAAACTTCTTTGCCAAGACCTTGAATTATCTAAGCCTTGCTTTTCCGAATGAAAATATTTTTGGAAAAAAACCTTATAACCTTGTTATCTCAATGCTACGTCCTTGATTCAATAAGATTGACCTTAATATACCTAAACCTGTTTCTTGGAACTGGAGTCACATCTTTAACATTGTTTTGCACCCCTAAGAACAGTAGCCAGTTGAATTTACTCTAGTTATAAGACAAGGAACTTTTTACGGTGTAATGAAAATTCTTAGCTAAGACAACTAAATTTTCATAACCAAATCTAGTAAGGATACAGCCGCCAAAATTTTTTAAATTCAGCTAGAGTATATATTTCTGGATTTAATTTGTACTGTTGTTAAAAGATACAGAGAAACGTCATGACAAAATTAAAAATACAATATTTCATTTTTTCCAAGATTGAGATAGCTGTTTACCAGCATAATCTCTCAGTCTATCCACCTTCTCTTTCTTTGATCTTCTCCCATTAATTCTGTAGCGTTAACTTCATTAATTTTTTGGTATATTTTCTGATATGTAAAATTTTAGTAATTCATTTTATTTGATTAGTGATTATTTTTATGTGCTAGACTTCTTCTAATTAGTTTTTAAAATTTACATTTTAATAACATTTTTATTGCATTTTTTTTAACATTTGCTGGGTTTCGTTGTTTTGTTTTGTTTCTGGTTCTCTTTAGCTTGACAAAAGAAGTAAATTCAGCTCAATTAGAACCTGTTATATTCTTTTGAAAATAAACGTTATCTTATTTCTTATTAAGTAAAACATCAGCCTAGCATTGACTTACATAAGAAAAATATATTTTTTTTAAATTGAAATTAAGGATTAACACTAAAACTTTAAACGGATCGAGGCTATTCTGTACATAAAGGGTCCTGCTCTTTCTTCAACCCTTACTTTTTAGGCTAAAGTCTTAAGTTCTTTAAAAATACTCGTTATTCAAATTCAACAGCCTTTGGGTTTGAGTGATCTTTATTAAATAATTTTGAAAATAATTACTTTAGCACAAAGGGCGAGGGTTGAGCCCCCTCGAAATTCTTCGACGAAAACCCTTCGATACGAGGGTTGGCAGCCCCCTCGCATACGAAATAATTTCTGTTTGTTTTAAGTTTCAATTTTGCTCTTTACTCTAAACTGACGAAATTAGATTTTTATTTAGTTTCTGACCGAATTTCAAATCATGCCAGAAAATTTTATTTCCCCCATGTAAAATATCCGCTGGAAACTCCCCCATTAAACATTCTTCCTCATAAGAAATTCTCTCCGTGGAAAGCCTCCTTGCAAGAAATTATCCCCCTTCTCCCAAAAAATTATGTATGTTTCCCAATAACAATATATGGAGGCAATCGGAAAGTCGCATAATTTACTGCCCTTTCTCCAGAGGCTTTGGGGTGGGGACATAGGGCTTAGAGTCATAGTTACTGGACATTTTAACTATGATGAATCAAACAGCTATCCAGAGCATTATATTGGACTTCCTTGGTGAAAAAAGGGCACGGGAGGGGGCTAGCCACCTTAAAATCTATTTGGTAAATAATTTTTAAGACCACACTGGTTAGGCATGACAAAACAAAAAAAAAATAAAAGAAGAGAATATGAGGATGATAACAGCCGGTTAAAAATAGATAAAAGAATCCGGTTAAAAATAGATAAATTTTATTAATAAATAAAAAGATAAAAGTCCAGAGGACAATAATAATACTAATAATAAATAACCGTAAAGCAAACACTAAAGTTAAAAGAAGAAGACCCAGGTGTTTCTTGTTTACTTTAATGTTTTTTATATTTTCCTTTGTACTTTTATCTGCTGTGTTTTATTATTTTATTCTCCACTGAAGTTCAACTGCCCTCCCAAGTTCCCTACCAGTTGAACTCTCAGTGCTTCACCACGAGGTTAACCATTGCATACTACAAGGACCTCAAAATACGGGCATTACTCTTGGTCAATCCAAGTGATCGCGGACGCCTATCTCAGTTGAACTCTCAGCTAAGCTGTTGCTCCTTTTTTGGAGTAGAACTACAAACTTGGTAAATTTTTGTTTAATTTATCAATTAACATGTATAAAGAAAACACAACTTAATGGTGGATGGTGAACAAAAAGGCAGACTAGCAAATGTTAATATATTTGTTTAATATGACTTACACCTGGTTTAATCTCTCCTCCGAGTACTGATAATCAATAAGTTCTACAGGTGAATTTCATGTGTCAAATATGTTGTATTTATATGTGATTAAATAGCTTCAACCCAGTGTTAGATTTGGGTAGGCAAGGAAAATAAATTTTGCTGTCTTTGTAAAATAGCTTTAATAAAAATATAGTTACTTAAGATAATGCTTATTTAATAGAATAACAATAGTACTTTCCGTTATAAATGTATGCAAAGCAATAATAAACAAAGGCCATTACAAATGTGTATAAAGAAAATATAAAAACTATAGAGGACGGATGAAAATAAACTCAAGCTTTGATGAAAAGTTTTGACGAAAAGAAACTCAAGTTTGTATCTAAAAAAAAGGGACAAAAACAAAACCTTAGTTTATTGTTGCCAAGAAAAGTAAAAGAGTTAATAAGAAAAATCTAATTCACTTTTTCTTCTTTTTTCACTCATAACATACATAGGACTAAATTTTAAATACTTACTTTTGCTAAAAGACCCTAATATACGTATTTTGTATATTTTACTATTGATGACGAGGCCCAATATTTTATTATTGATGACGAAGCCTTTGAATAGATCGATATAAAGAGGAAAATGTGTGCCTTGTGGGGCTCAGGTGGCTTGGTGCTGAAGTGAGCTGTTAGTAAGTATTACTTTACGAGTAAGTTTTATATCAAAACATTGTACATGTTTAGAATCAGTATAAATAACAGAATTGACAGTTGCGAAGGTTTTTAGTGAGAACATAATTATTTAGAGTTTGGATTCATTATTGAAAAGTGTTACTCTTCACTTGCAGCTCATTACTACGAACTGTTTAAACCAAGGCTTTCTGAAATTGTGAAGGAGGCGATTACATCCTCTTTCAATCCTGTTTTTTTTTTCCAAATCCAAGTTCAGTATTTGTATAATAATGCTTTGTGAAGGATAGTCATCCCTGAAAAGTCCCTCTTACAAATATTTGTTAGAAGGGAGAAGGGATCTGACATTTTATAACTGAATATAAAGTCTTCATCTCCAGAGTTTAAAGGTCCCATGCTTCAAAATAGTCTTTTTTGTAGTGATGTCTTTCATGGGCGCCAGAAGGAGGGTAAGAGAGTCAAAACCTCCTGTGTCTTGACTCTCTCTATAAGAAATACTCCAATCTAAATCTCATAAAAATAAAGCCGCTCATAGCACTTACTTCCCTCCTCCCCCTCCTAGGAAACTTTTTTGACGGCAACTATGATGTCTCCTAGCTTTCAACCGTTTGTGCCATGAAGCAAGTAATCTTCGATATTGCACAGAAAATACTTTCTTTAATAATAGGATTTTTTATTCCGCAGCACCCATGTTGTAATGTTACTCCAAAAATACTCCTACAAATGAAGAAAGATTACAAATTGGTTCCTGCCTGCCCTCCCCCTGAAAAACCTTTCAATACATTTTTGAAGGCCCCTAGAAAGGAAGACAATATTGAATATACATATATAAAAGAAAATCAGAAATATTCCCACCAAAATCTTAGCGAAAACAAAGCTACAGGTAGCTCTTTTTTGTTCTTTGTCCCCCCCCCCCACACAAATAGCCTCCTTTTTAACAGGCAAGCGTATAAATATAACGTTTCATGTTACACAGGAGGAATACTACTGCAATAGAAACAGACTATTCCAAAAATATTTTTAGGAAGGAAGAGAGGTCGGACATTATTTGCGCTTAGGTCGAACGGATTTTTTTAAATCCAAAAAGACTAAGGGACATACTACCCCTCAATATTTATTCTACGGGACTCTTATGGACGTCCTGAAAATCTAGCCCAAGCAGCGCTTCATGAGGCTTCAGAAATTCGTCCACAATAATTTCTAGTAATCTTCCCCCTAGTAGTTACTTATGGTTTGCCATAATCCTATCTACCTATAACTTCTAATTGGTTCAGCATGGTTATGGTTATTTGTACATAATGGTTTATTTTAGGTCATAAACGATCGTGGTCTATCATAGTCCCCAATGTAACACAGCATACAATGGTTCACCGCAAGTAAAACCGAGATATTATTTAAACCGTTTTTTTTCTTTTTCAACGATTTGGCTATTTCTGAATTTCAGGTAGATAGTATTTTGATCCTTTCCAGGTTAACATTTAAGGTTAGAAATGAGGCTAGTAGCTGGTTTTGTATTGAATCAGGAGTTTAGAAGGGTTGTAGTCTATCTCCATTTATATTCCTCATTTTTATTGACTTTGTCCTAAGGAACATGGTAAAGGCTAAAGGTAAGCATGGAATTAAATAGGAACGTAAGACTCTCCTAGACTTGGAACATCTTGATGATACGAGAATCCTGAATGAAAATGTTAGCAAAATGAATGATTTTTTTTGGAGATTTTGACAACTCAGGGAACACAAAAAGGCTTGAAAATTAATGTTAAGAAAACTAGACACTTGGAGTTGGACTAGATGAAGGTAAAGAGGTGATGTTGATTAACCGTAAGAACGGTTACGTTCGTAAGAACGATCAAGTTGATAGCTTCACCTACCTAAGTAGTATCAACAGTAAAGATGGTGGGTGTAGCGAAGGTATTAAAAGTAGAACATTTAAGGTCCAGAGCGTTTTTGACAGTAGAAAGAAACGGAAGAATGGGAAGATAAATCTACGAACCAAGATAAGAACTTTGGAAGCAATAGTGATGACAGTGGTCAAGTAAGGCTCTGAAACGCGGGCGCACTGAAAGACGAAGGATTACTTATTAGATATTTTCCAGAAGAATTGCTTACGGATTACTTTACGCACCCGTTTAACTGAACGTATTTCAAACTGTAAGCTGTACGACAAATATGGCTCTATCTCGTTTTCTAGGCCTATAATAAGAGAAAGGTCGAAATGGTTTAGGACACGTTTATTGGATGAAAGATGATAGATTGCCAAAGGTAGCCCTTTTTGACTAACTATCTAGAGCCAAACGAAAAGCAGGTCGGCCCTGAATTGAGTGGGAGGAAGTCGTAAGAAAGGATTCATGGGAAATTATAACTCATTTGGAGACTAAACAGGGAAACCTTTTTAAATAGATTGGGATGGAGAAGGAGCATACGTTACTGTGTTGACCTTAGGTGGCTTAGTGGACCTTAGGTTAGTAGTAGTAGTAGGCTAGTAGGTTCAAATTGATGTGCAGCAGAAATAGGCTTTTTGTTTTGTACTGAAATTAAGGAGCAAAATTAAAACTTAAAACGAAAATAAATTATTCTATATATGGGCTGGGCTTTCCTCTCCTCAATGCCTCTCTCTTCAAGCTAACGTTGTATAAGAGCTTTAAATATGTTTCTCTAATTACATTGCCCTTGTGTTTCAGGAATTGTTCTTAAGGAATTGAGACAAAAGGTCAAACTATAGCGTAAAGAGCGGGGCTTCCCCTCATATAGGGAATAATTTCTTTTGTTTTTTATTTTTATTCTGTGCTTCTTACTTTTAGTACATATAACTTTTTGTTTGTTTATTTTCTGTTTTTTTTTTTTTTTTTTAAATAATCCTAGGATATCTGCCCTCTTCGTGAAAAATCCCAACGACAAATTACACTACAGAAAGTTCTTCCTGTGTAAATTTTTCCGCCGGGAAATTACCCCGGAACAATTTTATCCTCGTTATGAATCCAATACCCCCCCCCCAAAAAAAAAAAAATTCTTACTTACGATTTTGCCTGAAAAAAATAATCCTTAGCCTATTTTGATTTCAGGAAAGACCTGTTTTTATTAAATTTCTGATCCTTTTTGAGGTCAAAGGCGAATCCCCCCTGTGTGGAAAATATTTCCCGGTAACCTACTCCACCCCTACAGGAAAGTTTCTCCTGTAGAAAATTTTCTCATGGAGAATTTCACCTGGTAATAACTCCGCCATGGAGAATGTCCCCCGTGGGAACTTAAAAATCCTCAAGAGAATTCGAATTCCACTGAAAATTCCCCCAGACAATTCCTCCAAAGCATCTCCACAAATAAAATGGAATTGTCAACGAGAAAGTAAGACAAATAAAACGAATTTCGTATGCGAATTCTGGCAAACTCTCCCCGTGTGAAATTCCCTCGAAAACTTTACCCCGGAAACTTCCTTCCCAATGGGGAGTTCTTCTCGTAGAATATCCATTCCAAGAAAGTCTCACACCCCTATAAATTATCGGTATACTACCTTATAACAAATACTTTACGTAAACGAAGGAAAAATTGTATAAACTTGCGGTCCTTTCTCCAGTAGTTCGGGGGGGGGGGGGTCATGTCATCTTTAAAGACATAGTTATTGTGCTTATCAGTTGTGGTGAACAAAATTACTACCTCAAACTTTTGATCAGACAACTTTTGAAAAAGGGCATGCGTGGGGGGGTCTAATTACCCCCCTATTTTCATTTCAGGAAAGACCTGTTTTTATTAAATTTCTGATCCTTTTTGAGGTCAAAGGCGAATCCCACCTGTGTGGAAAATATTTCCTGGTAACCTACTCCACCCCTAATGGAAAGTTTCTCCTGTAGACAATTTTCTCATGGAGAATTTCACCTGGTAATAACTCCCCCATGGAGAATGTCCCCCGTGGGAACTTAAAAATCCTCAAGAGAATTCCAACTCCACTGAAAATTCCCCCGGACAATTCCTCCAAAGCATCTCCACGAATAAAATGGAATTGCCAACGAGAAAGTAAGACAAATAAAATGAGTTTCGTATGCAAATTCTGGCAGACTCTTCCCGTGAAAAATTCCCTCGAAAAGTTCACTCTGGAAACTTCCATCCCAATGGGGAGTTCTTCTCGTAGAATATCCATTCCAAGAAAGTCTCACACCCCTATAAATTATTGGTATACTACCTTATAACAAATACTTTACGTAAACGAAGGAAAAATTGTATAAACTTGCGGTCCTTTCTCCAGTAGTTCGGGGGGGGGGGTCATGTCATCTTTAAAGACATAGTTATTGTACTTATCAGCTATGCTGAACAAAATTACTACCTCAAACTTTTGATCAGACAACTTTTAAAAAAGGGCATTCGTGGGGGGTCTAATTACCCTGCAATTTTTTGGTCACTTGAACAGGGCACTAGAACTTTCAATTTCAATTCAAATGAGCCATGTCACAATATTTTAGGACAATTGGTTTGATACGGTCTACCCGGGAAAAGAAACATACATCCGTTATCTTTCTTCTGGCAAAAAAAGTTATATATTTGGAATCAGTATAATAAATAGATGGTTTCGATATTTCTATTGATATCAAAACCCAGTATTTAGAGTTTCGGTTACTATTGAACCGTGTCGCTCCTTACTTACAGTTCGTTAACACTAACTGTTTGAACTAGGCAAATAACTTGAAAACGTCCAAACTTTCTTGAATTCTATGTATTTTGACATCACCATGAAAACTAGCTTGCTTTTCTTTTGTAGATCTTCATTAAAATTCTGGTTTTGGAGCATCAGTTCAAATAATAAGGGTAGATTCTGCTTGGCTCTAATTGTAATTGACGTCTAGAAAAACTTCAACTAGTTTATGAACTGGGCCGCATCCAGATAGATGTTCGACAAGAGGGGGTATTTGTTCCGAAGGGGAGTTTACAAAAAAAACTAAAAACGTATCAAAAATGTGTTTTGATACATTTTTGTTACACTTTTATAAGTTGGGCAAACATTCATCGGGAGGGGGCTGAGATCCCCTAACCCCTTCTCTGAATATGACTTTGTCATTCATTACTCCCTAATTCGCCCATTTCTGACCTGTTATGGTGAATGAACGGCCCAAAAATTGAATAGATAGTATTTGAAATACTACAGTATAATTCTTACTTAAATTCAGATACAGAATAATTTATTCTCATAATTATATATCACATTGTTTTGATTGAAACAAAACTTAGTAAGCAATAGTCACTTTTGTATATCACAAAAATGTTTAAACATTATACCATATAACGGTAGAAATCAGAAACACTTGTAGATAACAAACTAAGTCGGAATAGCTATAGCAAAAAAGGCAATAGTACTTAAATTCACGGATTCAATAATCCAAATAATTCAATAATCCCCTTATAGAATTCAATTCTGCAAAATAAATCTCAAGTTCTTCAATTGGGGATCAATTTTTACAAATTCGTAACCCTTTTTTCTTCCTCGACCTGGTGATCGTTTCGCTCTGCTAACCTCTATTTTAGGTTCATGTTTTACTTCTCCCATGCCTTCGAGGACATATCCAGAGAAGCTTTTGAGTGAATGGAATCCAGTATCTAAGTTGGATTTTTCTTGGCTATTGATGTTGATGACAGATCTTTCGGGATCACTATTGAGTGGCTCTACGGCTGTGATCTCAAATCCCAAGCTTGACTCCTGTTGTTTATCAATGTTGTCCGAGTCACTACTGAGTGTTTCATCTGCCACAGCCTGAGGCTCTATGATGGAAATAATTTTGTGCCTTACTGGATTGAGAGGGAAAGATGCGACCACCGTGATGGTTAAAAGCAGTAACATAGTGCACTGTAAAAAAAAAATTACTTTATTTAAAATTAAAAATTAGTATTTCATGTTAATAGTTTTGGTACTTGTGTATTATTCAGGACACACTCAATAAGTGAAGTAAGGCTCTTTCGTGAAACAAACTACGATGCAGGTACATTTTAACTAAATATTTTTTTATATAGAGGTGGTTAAATTAGGTCAACTAAGGTATTTGATATAATGCACCCCCACCCCCTATTATGCAAATATATAGCCCAAACCACTTATTTACAAGCAAAATGACTTTTTTCAGTTATGGCCTATTGTTACACTTCCAAAAATTCCTTCTCGTAAGAATATAAAGTCATGTTGTGTCCATTGATGCACTGTTTTGTTGTGGAGAACAACCCCTCATCCTGGAAAAATATAATTGCCTCTCTTTCAGTCTTTGGCAAATCCCAAATCTTCCTTTCAAAATCCATGTTCAGACACTATCTTCTATCACTATGCGTAGCAAACTAAATTGAGTTTTGTCTTTGGGGCTATGAAACCGGATTTTCTCAGCAAAATTCTTGACTGTGTTCTGAATTGAATTGAATCAATTGAATAATGAACAAGTACCAAATATTTAATTAAAATGTACCTGCATCGTAGTTTGTTTCACGAAAGAACCTAACTTCATTTATTGAGTGTGTTCTGAATGATACACAAGTAACATAGTTTTTTTTTTCCTATTAGCAGGATCAATGACAAATAAGAGGATTAAAAACTGATAGGAAAAGAAACTCAAGTTGGTCCTAAAGGAAGGAAATTAAACATAGCCTAGGTTTACCCGGCAAAACATTCTAGTAATTTATAAAAGATGAAACAAAACCAAAACTCATTTATTTCTTACCTAACGTTTTTACCCGTTTTTTACATTGACGGGTCCATTGGGAACAGGAGGAAAGTGCCCTCCCAAAATTGTTTCTGGTGCCCTCATTTATTGTTTTCTTCTGTTTTTAGCTCAACACCGATATTCCCAAGATAAAAAATAAGAAAACACAAAAAAAAATTATTTCTTATTTATTGAATTATCCGTATGAAACTTACAAAATATACCCTTGACGAAAAACCCATGGGACCTCTTAGATATGTGATAAAGCTGCACACACACATATTGGGAAAGTTCCAGGAAGATGGGAAGCAACACAAATATTTAAAGTCGTATTTTAAAAAAATTATACTGATTGTTTAGATTCATCGCCTAAGTTAATCAAGTATCTGTTTAAAAGGCTTATTGTACATGTTTAAAAATGGAATTATTAAAAATAAATTTCAAAATATATACTTACAAAACTAGATTTAAGGCAATGCGGTATCTTACAAAATCGCTGTATCTCGTTCATAACAAGCTATTTTTAATTTTTGCGGCCAAGCGATTGATTAGGCGGTCTTGTCATAACCTATAACTTGACCATGATGTATTTAAATTGAATTTATACAAAAAAAAAAACGGATTCAATAATCCAAATAATTCAATAATCTTCTTATAGAATTCAATTCTGCAAAATAAATCTCAAGTTCTCCAACCGGGAGAAATCCTGTGCCCCCTTCATGGAAATTCTCTTCCCCCATGACAGATTCCTCCATGGAAATATCCTCCCATGTAACCCCTCAGCCGTTGATTTTTGAATTGAAAATGGAATAATTGTGGGAAAAGTCAAATCATGGCCCATTGTAGAAAAAGCCAAGACAGATAAAGCCAAAAGATCCTCTGAAATCTACTTGTTTTACTGCATCAGCACCATCTTAAACTTTTTTTTTCTTTTTTTCTAACAGCGGGACTGCTTACGCATAACGGATGCAGGAACATCACAAAAAATATTGGAGACCAAGTCTCCTTCTGTCAAAACTGATAAATCAACAGCTTTTTTATTATATTGAAAACTCTCAGTTTTTCTGCCTCAAAGGAAATCCTTTGGATAAATAATCCTTTAGAAAACTAAAACCCGGTACCTACTTTCAAAGAAATCTTTAGATAAACTATTTAACCAATCTTGCATCGGATATAGAAATATTCAGTTTCAATGAAACTTGCATCGTCACATTTTGTATTTTATTTTTTTGTTAAACGAAGCAAAATTTTGTTTTTAATTGCAAGAAAGGCTGGTCCCTAAAACTATTCTAATATACCTGCTCGAAAAAGCTATAATTAGTTCGGAGAAATTATGATTTGAGCATTGTGACCGCTTTGGGAGTTATATTTCGTGCACCCGCTTTCACTGAGATACTCCCTGACAAAGGGGAAGTTAAATTCTACTGTCTTGTCAGCCAAATTTGACAGTCAAACTGTTAATTTTCAATAGCTTTTGATGATAGCTAGTCCCCTCGGAGGCTTGTTTTGAGACGGTCAGCCAAAGGTGAGGCTCGCAAAATAAGATTTACGGTATTGCGTGGCCTTAAATAAGTTGTTTCGTAATAGCACGTTACTGAAGACGCAAAACTGACCTACAAATAACAACACAGAGAACAAAACAAGCAAAGAAAGGATGATATTATTAGGATCAGAAAAATCTATGATTAACCTACAGAAAATGGAAGATGATTTGTAATTTCCTCAATACTTATCTTATTTTTTTATTATTTATAATACTCCGTACTTTGTGTTTTTTTTACTTTTACGGGTAATAAAGTTCATTCATTCATTCATTCATAGTATTTCATTGACTATGATATCAAACTTTAGTATACGATTAAAACTACCTAAAAAAAAAACTCTAAATGCTCAGTTTTCTGGTTTTAGAATTTTACAGATGTTGGAAAACACCGAGTCAGTTTATTACACCTAGTTTTGTTAGTTATAGCTTATGTAATGTGCAAATCAATAATTTTTCTCGATTTTGAGTTTTGACTTCTCTCTTTACGAAGGTGAGGCAATGTGTGTGTGACTCAATCCGTGTTTAATTCAACCCTGTTCAATTCCACCCATTTAACTTAACCTTCGTTCAGCTCAACTCTTGTTCAACTTAATCCACATTTAACCCCCAACACCAGTATAGCTCAACTTCGTTTAAGTCACGCCATTCATTTAAACCAAATTCAACTGAACCTCCGTACAACTCAATTCCCTTTGAACTCCACACCATTTAACTCAAACTCATACAACTAAACACCAATCTACTTCAACACTCATTAAGTTCATCGCCATCCAAGTCAACCTAAATTTAACCCAAACCTCATACAATTCAACCCCCACCCCCAAAATTCAATCAACTTAATCTGTTGCAGAGTTTGGACTGGATTGGGGTTGAGTTGCACTGAAGTTGAGCTAAATCAGAGTTAAATCAGAACTGAATAAGACAGAAGTTGAGCTGCATAAGGTTAATATAAATGGAATGAGTTGAACAGGGTTGAATCAAACGTGAGAGGTTAGTTTACATGGGAACAGTGAGAAAGATAGTTTTTCTCAAATTAATATAACCGAAAGAGTACAAAAACGGATATCGAAGAACTGACCTTAGTGAGTTTAAGGAATGAGCCGTCACAATCTAAAATACAGCTTTGGAATGTTAGCAAAGGATATATTTTACTCCCTTAAAATTCTACAGGTGCATTACCGTTTTACGACTGTACCAAGTTACGTCAGAGAAATATATAGTAAGCCTATTTGGTACATTTATTTAAAGGGGCAACCGATGTACACTACTCATTTTATTTTTGATAGGGAAGTAGTCTTTGAGCATTATCAAGATTGTTTTTCCTTTTTTAGGGATACTTTAAAATGGAGTTTACATTAATTAAAAATATGCTTAGAAAAATGAAAGATACTATGAACTTACAACAATAATGTTCATTTTTGTGCTTCCAAGTTTTCTCTAAATAAAGTCCAAGCATAGACGCTAATTATATACCTTAACTAAACCGGTCTAATTTGTAATTCCGTAATAAAAAGCTGCTCGTGAAATTTTGCTCATTTGTAGAATATTAATACTAGTTATTGCCTTTGACTGACCCTGTTCTGATGCAGTAATACTGTCTTAAAGGAAATCATTGGATAATACGTCATGTGATAAATGATTGCTCGTTTTTGTGTACTGGAGTGCGCAGTATGACGCACGTATTTAATATGATGGCCTTTGTTTCCTCCCCCCTGAAAAAAAAGTTTTAACACTTTGAAGATGTGTCCTATATTTTCTTTTATTTATGTTTTTATTATGATATTTTGTGTTCCTATCGAGTATATGCCCCATCCAAAACAAATGACTGCGCACAAACATATTTCTTTATTAAACAAAGTGCCATGTGTCTTTAATGGAACTGGACTTACTGACTCCTTTGCTAAAAAAAAAATGAAAAAATGCAACAATACAAATCCACGGGAGTTTATAGTATTTGAAAAATATTGAAAAATCGACCAATTAATTGATTTATAATCCGTAATAACAAAAAAAAAGACTTAAAAACCTTATGATGGAGTAAACTAAAGAATATATAAGAAGGCGTTGAAAATAAATAGAAATATGAACACAGACTAACATAACGGCAATAATTGAATATCTGAGCCAGCGTTGTCAACGCTTTGAGATAAATTATACCGGCTATCCTAAATAATGCACCACAAAATATTCTTTGTGGTACAAATATAGTGCTTGCGCCTGTTTTTACTTGACAAACCAAATTACAGAAAAATTGTGGAGCAGGAAAACTTTCTTCAGTCAAATTTTCATCGTGAATTCATTAATGACTGCTACCTAGTAAAAAGCGAAAAACAACCAGTAATAACGAGTAGTCTGAAGATATATTTTGGAAAAATGTAAATAACAAAAAAAGATCCTGTGTAAAAAAGATCCTTGTAAAAAAAGATCCTAGTATAGTCAGAAAATTCTTAATCAGAAATGAATAACAAGGTGAATTCATCAAACATGTACTAAAAGTTTTGTTAGGCTCTATAAAGTGTTCAAATGCACTGCATTGTACCAGCATATCTAAGTTTTAACAAGAACAGGACAATTGTACCGTGTTGGTGACGCTAAATTGAGTCCTCGGATAGTCTGAATCTGAAGTTTTATTTTCGTCAGTCGTTGAAATATTGCCTGAGTATGTTCTTTACGTAAGTAAGTATTGAGAGTCCATGGAAGTAAAAAGAAATCTAATTAACATATTTAAAGAAGGTGCAATATACCTGTGACTTAATATGTTTTGAGAGAAAGGGCCTGATAGGGAAAACAGTAAGTTAATTCGTAATAGCGAAAGAGATAAACAGAGCTGATCAGTAGTTCCTCATTAGTAGTGATGTAGTAAAGGCAGTGGAAACATTTACAATGTTTACCCTTTTCTCTCATTGATACCGGTCTTTTTACGCAAATTGCTTCTAAAAAAAAATCCCAAAATATACAACACTTTTACAAAAGTCACTTCAGGAGGAGAAAGTAACTCTATCAGTTTTACCTCGGTGATCGTTAACAACTGCAACCAGTTTTATTCGAGACTAAAATCCTGCTTCACGGTCCTCCATAATCTTTTATCTTCTATTTTACAATCCGTTTGCAATCGGAGTATGTAAAATTTAAATTTTAGAATAGTCTCTGAAAATATGGATAGTGATAATAATATCTAAATATTTAAGTCGGTTTTAGCGTAATCTGACCAAGAAAGATTGGGATACCAAACAGGGTTAGTGACTTAAGTGTGCCCTGCCTAACACCTGTAAGGAGATTCTTATTAAAACGAGTCTTCGGTACCAGGGCTAGTGCTCTTTGGAATTTAATGCCAGAGTAGTGATTAGCTAATTTGGGGCCAAAAAAGCAACTAAAGTCAGGGCTGTAGCTTTTTAATTTCGGTACCGTAGGAAATCCAATAAATAGGATTTCTATCATGAAAATTTTCTTAATTAATTGGTCTCCATGAGCTGGGGTGAAATTTGTTGTGCATTTTTCCTCAGCTAAAAAAACTAACAAATACTTTATAATACTCATAAATTTCTTATGCTAATGGAATTACTTTTTAGGATTTTGGAGGGAGAGGGCCAAAATATTACATAAACGGTGTAAAATCTTATCTACGTTACTTTTTTATTTTTCTTACCAAAGAATGTCTTTGGTTTAGTAAGCAAGCTTCCCGACATCATGTCTTTAGAGCCTTGACCCAGATACCAAGGCACCAGATATAAGCTTTACCGCTTTCATAATGTAAAAGGATTCTGACTACCCCATTTTGCTCTAGACTGAAGATGTATATACCGCAGGTAACCAAAAACTGATAACATCATCTCTAGATTGATTCCCCAAAGAAAATTAACTTCCAGAAAATGGCCCCCTTTTTTTGGACTACCCCCCCTTCAAAATTCTCCCAACAGGTTTAATTGAGCAACCAAAGAAAGAGTAAGACAAATAAGAAGAAAGGAGATAAGAAGGAACTTTGGAATTATCTACCTGTATTCCATAGCATAACTGTAATTTATGTTGTTGAATATCTTATAATATTTGTTTTTATTACTTTTAATTTTTTTTCAAAGTTTTGGGACTTGAGTCTTTGGTCTAATATAGCAAGGTAAGATAAAGGTTTAAGTAAACAATTCAAGAATATGAAATTAGTGGCAGCTATAGAAGGACTTCCTTACAGTGAAATTGAACAGAGACGCAGGATGGGACTAAGAAATACGAGTAATCACTTCCCATGTACTTAGTCTGATTCTGATATATGGGGCACATAATACCAGTTCGTCCCTTGCAAACGAGAACGCGTCCATTAGACGTATCTCGGAAAGTTTTTCCATCTAAGTACCTTTAAATATTGTCTTGGCTTTTAATATCTGTCTTGGCTTTTTCCTACAATTGGCCATGACTTTGACTTTTCTCACAACTATTCCCTTTTTTTTAATTCAAAAATATTGGCAATTAACGGCAATTAATATCGCCGTTAACGGCAACTAATGCTTAACAATAACGGCAATTAATGCTTCATTAATATTGGTTCAAGCTTCAAAACGTATTGAAGAAAATTTAGGACGGAAAGAGCCGTTAAATTATTAACGGCTCTTTCTAATTTAACGGCTTTCTAAATTAACGGTCTTTCTAATTTATTAACGGCTATATTTATATATAACGTTATATATATTAAAATATATTTTACCTAAGCGAGCAAATTACTTATTTTAAACTTTATCTTACTCCGTTATGACAACCCAACCCTCAGCCCAAAGGACACGAAAAAAACAATTAGGAGAAATAGAAACTAAGTCAAATAGGATACTTTACACAATATATGGCACACGGTATAGAATATAGCAATTTTTTTGAAGGAGGGGGATCAGCAACATACCTCTTTGATTACCTTTTGAAAAGATTGAGCTAAAATACACCAGTCAAAGCAATTACAACATTTACAGTACAAGAATCAGGAAAGCATATTCCTCAGTAGTTGCAACAACGTTCATATTTGTGAATGTTGCTCATTCTCTACTTAATTCTTGCCATATTGAAGTTGTATTAATAATTTCTTCGATAGTTTATGATTCGGACAGATTAATAGAAGTACAAACCACCGTAACAATGTAATAAAAAGTAGAAGTGTGGGGATCTGTCTTTCCCTCGAGCTGTTGAAAGTAAAGAACGACGTTAGCACAATGTATTATTTCTTTCTTTTTTTTTCTTTGTATCTTCTTACCAAAGCACTTCGTATAGAAGAAATTGTCATAGAAACTTCGAAAGGGACCCATTCAATTGGAAATTGAAAGTTCTAGTGGCTTTCAAGAGCCAAAAGTGATTGGAAGGGCAACCAGCCACCCACTCATAACATTTCCCCAAACATATTCAATCAAAAACTTGAGATAACTATTCTGTTAAGCATAGTTGAAACGTCCAGTAATTATCTATTTAGCAATGATGATCTCCTTCCCACAGACATCAGGACAAAGGCTATAAGTTGTACTCACTGCTCATCATTAACATACAAAGTTTTTATGGAAGAGATGGACGTGTAAACTTCGGAGGGGCCTCATTCTGTTATAAATCAGAAGTTCTAGTGCCGTTTAAAGTGATCCGAGGATAACTAGCCCCCCAGGTCATCTTTCCCCCAAATGCATCCAATAGAAATTTTGAAACGGTCATTTTTATTCAAAATAGCTCAAAGCACTTCAGGATCAAGACAAACCCCCAGAGCTTGGGGGCAAGGGTTGTAAATTAAGTTCCGGGGATATATGAAATTCTGCTAGATGGAGTGAACAGATAAATTCTAAGGGAGGTTCATTTGATTGGAAATTTAAATTTTCAGTTCCCACGAATGAGATCCAAGTTTTGCATGGCAACTAGTCCCCCCCCCACAAAGCTCTCTTCTCCTATAATGCATCTGATTGAAGTTTTATGATAACTATTTTGTTCAAAATAGTCCAAAGAAGATATATCAATGTTTACAGAGTTGAAAAAACCCTCCAAAGTTCAGAAGTAAGGGTTATGAGCTATGCCCTAGAGGCAAATAAGGTTATATTGGAATGGGTGGTCGTATAAACTTTGGATGGAGCCGGGGCTCATTTGATTGGAAAAGTCGGTAATTCTAGTGCCCTTTTTCTGGGTCAAAAGTGATTAGTAGGCATGAAGCCCTTCCCCCCTTCAAAACACCTTTACCTTCTCAAAAGTCATTCAATCAAAATTTTGAGACAACTATTTTGCTTAACATTGTTGAAAGGTGAGGTATTATGCCTTTAGGAATGTCAGATCCCCTACGTCCATTAGGGCAAGGGCTATAAATTAGGCAATTCGTTTATTGTTCACATATGGTGTGTGTTAAGATAAGATTTATTTCAACAAAGCGGCTATCACAAGCCCAAAAGGGCCCAATTCGGAATTTAGTGTCAGTGCAAAATCATAAAATTGCAATCGATAAAATGCTCAAACATTTTGAGCATTTCCCAAATAAATTCCTACATTTTTAAATAGTGTGCTTGTCTTATTAAACGTTTCCTAGAAAGTTCATCGACTAACGATATCAGAAAAAAAAATCCAATTGAAAATATCCCTTATTTTTATTGTTTAAAGAAAAATACCAAATTCTGCAGAACATTTTATTAAATTTTTACTTGCCTGCATTGAAAATAGAAAAGAAATTTGAACTTTCCAAATCACCAATATCACAGTATCACACCGTAAATCAAATTTTGTTCTTCTCTAAAACCGCCTTAGAAATCAAAGTTCTGGGAAACTAGTAAAAGATTTCCTTGTTCATTTTCACTTTTTGGTACGATTCTGTAGTAATTCAGCTTTTTCAAAAAAAAAGTGTGATTTTTTTTAAAAGAAGCCATAATGTGGAGTTTTTTCTTGCTCTCTGTTTACTAAATATTATAATAAATGCAATTTCGTGTATACATAAATACAATTAATAAATTATAATAGCAATTGTAAAGAATAGAATTTCAATTTCTAATATTATTTCTTACTAGTCCCTGCTCCTCACGCTAACCTATGATTCATAGACAAATTGTTTAAACATAGTAGAATCTGCCTACTGTTAGAGTACTTTTTGCTCCTAGATTTCTCAATGAAAGTTTGTATACTTTTGTTTTACAAGCTGTATTTTATTAGTTGCAATTAATTATTAATTATTACTAATTATTAGTAATTAATTATTAACTTGCAATTCTCTCTCTCTCTCTCTCAAAAAAAAAAATTGTGTGCTCTGTCAGCTTTATCATATCCCAAAATAAAAGTATTTGCGTAAAATTGAATAAATTTTATAAATTATATATTACCTCAAACAACTTATTATGGCATGCCTTATTCACTTATTCTATTCGCAAGGCTAAGTTAAATTGCTGTTATGTGGTTTATTGTCATTATAATGGTTAGTATTTGGTTAGTTAATTACTAACCATTATAATACTTACCATTATGATGGTTAGTATTATTATGAAATAAAAGTATTCACGTAAAAGTATTCAAATAACTTATTATGGCATGCCTTATTCACTTATTCTATTCATAAGGCTAAAATAAATTATTGTTATGTGGTTTATTGTCATTGTAATGGTTAGTCTGAAAATTAAAAATAGAGCAAAAACGTAAAGAATTTTAACTGAAAGTTTCAAGTATTCAAGTCTCGTTCAATACTGCCATTCGGAAGGCAGTGCATTTTGAACAAGTTGATTACGAGTACTAATTATTTTCGTCTGTTTTATTAGTAGAATTCAGATTAAGTTAGTAAATTACGAAAGCATGGGGAAAAGAAAAATGACATTTAAAAAGTTCAGATCTAAAATTAGAATATGTTAAAGAGTTTGATTCTCCTTCCTTTCTCTTATTGTATTCATAAGGCTAAGTTAAATTATTCTTATCTAGTTTATTGTCATTGCTATGGGTAGTCTAAAATAAAACGAAAACGTAAAGAAATTTAACCCGACATGAAACATATTAATTAGCTTTCTTCCTTTCTAGCTTTAACTGAAATATTCAAGCATTCAAGTCTGGTTTGACATTGAAATTTTGAAGGGTAAAACGTTTGGAATGAGCTAGACACGTTTTTTTTATATATAATTGTTATGTTATTGTTATATTATTATATATTATATTAATGTTTTATTATTATAATATATTATTGTTAATAAATCAACATGTTTTACTAAAAGTGTCGAAGATGTATCTATAAAGTGACAGAGTCTAAAAATGTATAGGTTTTTTTAAATGTATAACAAAATTAAAAAAAGTAAAATAAGTTATATTTTCTCGGACGATCCGTCGTGAGTCTAGGCATGCACAGTATTGGCTTTCACAGTATTTTTAAAAAGGGTTTTAATATTCTATACTTGTTTTAATGTTGAAAATCTTAAACTAGATGAATACGTAAAAGGATTCAATTTTTATATTGCGATGTTATAGCTCGAGAATAATTTTACCAAGAACAACAGCTTATAGGCTTAATATTAGGCTTAAGAAAGTTTAAACTAAAGTTTCTTCACAAAGCGTTGCCCAGAATTTTCTTTTGACAGAATATATAGTATTGTCATTTTGAATGAAGATTTATTTCACATCAGAAGACGAATTTTTGGCCACGAGATGGACAAAATATCTTTAGTGGGTAAATGTTCGATTTTTGTCGGTTGAAGATTTGAGAGGTTGCATCTTTGTTTTATCGCAGATAAAAATGTCTTTAATATATATATATATATATATATATATATATATATATATATATAAACCCTTCTTGTTTGTGCAGTGGTAACTACTGGTATCTTGATTTAAATGTGTACTAAAAACGTTTTTTTTAGGAATTTTAAAAACTATGTTTTTATTTGGATAACCAAAAATTTTTTTTGTAAATTCACAAAAAAATCACGGATAAACGTTTTTGTAAATTCACGGATAAAATTGTTTTTGTAAATTCAACCTGCTACATAGCTCTATTTTCGTCTTTTTGACATTCTGCCTCAAATATTAATTAAATAAAAAAAACTAGTTTTTTAAACTGAAAGTAAGGAGCGATATTAAAACTTAAAACGGACAGAAATTACTCCGTATATGAAATGGGTTGTCCCTTCCGCAATCCTTTGCTCATTACGCCAAAGTTTTTAATTGCTTTAAAAAGTAGAATTGTGACAAAGAATCAAACTTTAGCGTAAAGAGCAAGAGATTGCGGAGGGGACAACCCATTTCATATACGGAGTAATTTCTGTTCGTTTTAAGTTTTAATATCGCTCCTTACTTTCAGTTTAAAAAACTAGTTTTTTTTATTTAATTTCTGAACGTTTTTGAATTAATGCATTTTTGATTTTGGCTCTCCGCACATTAATTAGTAAAATAAAATTTGCATATTAATTTTTTTGGCTAAATGGCTTTCTCTTAGTTGTGATCAGACGATTTTGAGAAATAAGGGGTGGGGGAGGAGGCCTAGTTGCCCTCAAATTTTTCGGTTACTTAAAAAGGCAACTAGAACTTCTAATTTTTAACTAAAGTTTTTATTAGTCAAAAATATACGTAACTTAAGAATTAACTTGCGTAACAAACTTTTATGCTCTTATATTTTTTATTATGTATATGAGGGGGTTTGTCCCCTCGTTTTTATTAGTAAAAAATATACGTAACTTAAGAATTAACTTACGTAACAAACTTTCATAATCTTATGTTTTTATTATGTATACGAGGGGGTTTGTACCCTCGCTAATACCTCGCCTTTTACACTAAATCTTGAGTTTTGTCCCAATTCTTTAAGAATGACCCCTGAATCAGAAAGGCGGTGGTATAAGTAGTTGAAATTACTAAAAACACTTAACATAAAGAGCAAGGTATTTATCTCCTCCTAAATACCTCGCTCTTTATGCTAAAGCATTTTTAGAACCCCTCATATGCGTAATAATCTCTGTTAGTTTTAAGTTTTAATGCTACTCTTTACTTTCAGTTGAAAAACTTTTTCGTGTTTATATTGTCATTGTTTTTTTTATAGTAATGCTAGAAAATCCCGCGCCCTTTTCATTGAATTTCTCTTCCCCCATTACATGTTCCTCCAAGAGAAGATCCTCCCACATAGCCGCCTCCCCTCAACCCCACCCAAAACCAAAAAAAAATCCCCCTGATAACGTCTGTACACTTCCCAATAACCATTACTGTATGTAAAGACTGGACAAAGTTTGTAACTTGCAGCCCCTCCCCCACGGACTGTGGGGGAGTGAGTCATTCCAAAGACATAGTTAATATGGTTTTCGACTATGCGGAACAAAATGGCTATCTGAAAATTTGGATCCGTTGACTTTGGGAAAAAATGAGCGTGGGAGGGGGCCTAGGTGCCCTCCAATTTTTTTGTTCACTTGAAAATGGCACTAGAACTTTTCATTTCCGTTAGAATGAGCCCTCTTGCGAGATTCTAGGACCACTTGGTCGATACGATGACCCCTGGGAAAAAAAAAACAAAAAAAAAACAACAAAAAAACAAATAAACACGCACCCGTGATCTGTCTTCTGGCAAAAAATACGAAATTCCACATTTTTGTAGATAGGAGCTTGAAATTTATGCTATAGAGTTCTCTTATACGCTGAACACGATAGTGTGATTTTCGTTAAGATCCTATGACTTTTAGGGGGTGTTTTTAGAGTTTCGTTTACTATTGAGCCGGGTCGCTCCTTACTACAGCTCGTTACCACGAACTGTTTGAAAACTCATATATTTTCTCTGGTGTTTTGACCATAATAGTTTTCAAAGTAACTAATTTTATAATGATAATTATTAACTAGAATATCAAAGCAATAGATTATTGACGCTGTGTTTGGTCATTCAACTGCCATTTTGATAAATAAAAAAAAAAAAATAAATGTGTTACCTCTCCCATGATCACTCGATTTGCTTCTGTTTTTTTCTCGTAGGTTACGATTTGTACTATTTGCTATATAAAGCTCGGAGGGGTGGGGGTGTCTACTTTCCCAAATGGTGCAATCATTTCCGGACCAAGATGTCATATTTTCCCATTTTAACCTCCAAACTTTCAAAGATTCCTCTCCAACACTGGCCAAATGATATCAATGCTGGTAAGCGCGTTAGTACGAGTAGATTTGATATTATATTTTTGACATCTAAGATCAAACAAATTATATGTAAAAAACCTTATATTTTATCAAAAGCATTGAAATGAAATTGAGCCTTCCGGGCTTGTGTTCCTTAGGCTAAGGAGGCTTCAAATTAGGAAGACTCTTATTCAGGGATGATAATAATCATTTTCGAAGCCCTATCATATTAATAATATACCTGATAGTAAAAACCTGAGTTAAAAGAGGGATTAGTATTCTACCTCACTATATCATTGGATTAAGCAGTTCTTACTAACAACCTGAACGTGAAAAGTGACACTTGTTGATAGAAACACATACAGTAAAAAGAAAAATCTTGACTAGAATAAATACAGCTGCAAAATTTATTATTTATCGTCTTATTTTTATATTTGACTCTCAAAAGCTATTATTGCAGAAAAATTTGCATACTTTTGAAAATATCCAAATAAAAACATAGTTTTTAAAATTCCTAAAAAAAACATTTTTAGTACACATTTAAATCAAGATACCAGTAGTTACCACTGCACAAACAAGAAGGGTTTATATATATATATATATATATATATATATATATATTAAAGATATTTTTATCTGCGATAAAACAAAGATGCAACCTCTCAAATCTTCAACCGACAAAAATCGAACATTTACCCACTAAAGATATTTTGTCCATCTCGTGGCCAAAAATTCGTCTTCTGATGTGAAATAAATCTTCATTCAAAATGACAATACTACCTATTCTGTCAAAAGAAAATTCTGGGCAACGCTTTGTGAAGAAACTTTAGTTTAAACTTTCTTAAGCCTAATATTAAGCCTATAAGCAGTTATTCTTGGTAAAATTATTCTCGAGCTATAACATCGCAATATAAAAATTGAATCCTTTTACGTATTCATCTAGTTTAAGATTTTCAACATTAAAACAAGTATAGATTATTAAAACCCTTTTTAAAAATACTGTGAAAGCCAATACTGTGCATGCCTAGACTCACGACGGATCGTCCGAGAAAATATAACTTATTTTACTTTTTTTAATTTTGTTATACATTTTAAAAATCTATACATTTTTAGACTCTGTCACTTTATAAATACATCTTCGACACTTTTAGTAAAACATGTTGATTTATTAACAATAATATATTATAATAATATAACATTAATATAATATATAATAATATAACAATAACATAACAATTATATATAAAAAAAAACGTGTCTAGCTCATTCCAAACGTTTTAACCTTCAAAATTTCAATGTCAAACCAGACTTGAATGCTTGAAACTTTCAGTTAAAAATAGAAAGGAAGAAAGCTAATTAATATGTTTCATGTCGGGTTAAATTTCTTTACGTTTTCGTTTTATTTTAGACTACCCATAGCAATGACAATAAACCAGATAAGAATAATTTAACTTAGCCTTATGAATACAATAAGAGAAAGGAAGGAGAATCAAACTCTTCAGCATATTCTAATTTTAGATCTGAACTTTTTAAATGTCATTTTTCTTTTCCCCATGCTTTCGTAATTTACTAACTTAATCTGAATTCTACTAATAAAACAGACGAAAATAATTAGTACTCGTTATCAACTTGTTCAAAATGCACTGCCTTCCGAATGACAGTATTGAACGAGACTTGAATACTTGAAACTTTCAGTTAAAAATAGAATGGAAGAAAGCTAATTAATATCTTTCATGCCGGGTTCAAATTCTTTACGTTTTTGTTCTATTTTTAATTTTCAGACTAACCATTACAATGACAATAAACCACATAACAATAATTTATTTTAGCCTTATGAATAGAATAAGTGAATAAGGCATGCCATAATAAGTTATTTGAGGCAATATATAATTAATAAAATTTATTCAATTTTACGTGAATACTTTTATTTCATAATAATACTAACCATCATAATGGTAAGTATTATAATGGTTAGTAATTAACTAACCAAATACTAACCATTATAATGACAATAAACCACATAACAGCAATTTAACTTAGCCTTACGAATAGAATAAGTGAATAAGGCATGCCATAATAAGTTGTTTGAGGTAATATATAATTTATAAAATTTATTCAATTTTACGTAAATACTTTTATTTTGGGATATGATAAAGCTGACAGAGCAAACAACTTTTTTTTTGAGAGAGAGAGAGAGAGAATTGCAAGTTAATAATTAATTACTAATAATTAGTAATAATTAATAATTAATTGCAACTAATAAAATACAGCTTGTAAAACAAAAGTATACAAACTTTCATTGAGAAATCGGGGAGCCAAAAGTACTCTAACAGTAGGCAGATTCTACTATGTTTAAACAATTTGTCTATGAATCATAGGTTAGCGTGAGGAGCAGGGACTAGTAAGAAATAATATTAGAAATTGAAATTCTATTCTTTACAATTGCTATTATAATTTATTAATTGTATTTATGTATACACGAAATTGCATTTATTATAATATTTAGTAAACAGAGAGCAAGAAAAAACTCCACACTATGGCTTCTTTTAAGAAAAATCACACTTTTTTTTTTTGAAAAAGCTGAATTACTACAGAATCGTTCCAAAAAGTGAAAATGAACAAGGAAATCTTTTACTAGTTTCCCAGAACTTTGAATTCTAAGGCGGTTTTAGAGAACAAAATTTGATTTACGGTGTGATAGTGTGATATTGGTGATTTGGAAAGTTCAAATTTCTTTTCTATTTTCAATGCAGGCAAGTAAAAATTTAATAAAATGTTCTGCAGAATTTGGTATTTTTCTTTAAACAATAAAAATAAGGGATATTTTCAATTGGATTTTTTTTTTTCTGATATCGTTAGTCGATGAACTTTCTAGGAAACGTTTAATAAGACAAGCACACTATTAAAAATGTAGGAATTTATTTGGGAAATGCTCAAAATGTTTAAGCATTTTATCGATTGCAATTTTATGATTTTGCACTGACACTAAATTGCGAATTCGGCCCTTTTGGGCTTGTGATAGCCGCTTTGTTGAAATAAATCTTATCTTTTTCAGTTGAACTATTTGAAAAGGTGTTTCAAAAATAAAACACTTGCAATTGGTCATTAACTGCATTTGCTGCACCCACAATTGCTTTCTGTAAGGGCTTTCTGTAAATTGTTGGTGCATTTGTTGCACACACAATTGCTATCTATAAGTATTAAACTTTTGCTTTAAGAACAATGGGTTAAGGACGGGAGCGGGGAATCGTATTATATACAATCAGACTGAAATTTTGACTAACGACCTTAGACGTTGTGAATAGTGTCAAATTCTATACAAACTTGGCGACAAAATCCTTGTGTCCCCCTTCTTCCTTCTGAGTTAAAATTCAAAGTCATCTTGTCACCCCAAACACTCCCTACATATTTCAACTTAATCATTTAAGTTTTTAACAGGACATTACATACAATTCTGCTTTGGTCAAGCTGATTATAGTGCAAAAACTTTTAAGTGGATTGGAGAGACAAAACTTGTTTAGACCCCTTCCCCAGAGCCTAGGTTGGAGTCTCTTCCCAATAGTCTCTACTTCCATATCAAAACAGTACCTAAAGTTTCAATACATGAAACCCCTTTCCACTACCTGGGGAGGATGCTACATAAAAACACAATTCCCTTCCCCCCTAATTGATTATTTGAGGTGGGTTTTCAGGGAAAGATAGTAAATTTCAGTTAAAATATTAAGCACTTTCTAAAGCTTCGGGAGCCCTAGCCCCTTCTCAATAGTAGTTGGTGTTCTTTTATACACCGGACGGAGAATCAAACGAGTCACCCCAGTCAAACTAAATAAGAAATAGCTTTCATCGAAAGTTTGAGAAGTTTTTCGATCTTAAGATTTTCTAAAGACTGCAGCCTTGGATCCCCCTCCGTCCTATGTACACAATTGTTTTCTTAAATTAATCGACTAAAATTGAAATTCTATTTTCATATTATTATTTTTAATATTAAAGGTTAATATTACTAATATACCTGTGCACAAGTGGAAAATTTTCAGAATGGGGAGTTGAAGTTGATAACAGTCTAAGAAAATCCACAGGGGAGGGGGCCGAATGTTTGAAACAGGACTGTTTTCTCGATGATCAATATTTTCCAGTTCTACAACATTTTGCCGTTTCCTATATTTTTTGTTTTCTTGGAGATGGGAGTGGGAATTTACACTGGATCTATTTGTCAGTCTGACAAATTTTCAAACTTGACTTAGATAAATAAACCAAAATAGAGTCTATACCTTGATTATTGCCATTATACCGTGTTATACCAGGATAGTACATTAGCCCTACTTTTTAACTTTGTTGCATGCCAACAAAGTGACATTAACTAAATACCCCCCCCCCCAACTCTATTTTCTTACCATCCTTAATAAATAAATTTTTTAATGATACAGAACCAATTTTCATACAAATTAATTAATTATTAATGCATGAATATAAATATTCATTCTTAAAATTTAATCTTTAATAAAATGTTTATTTTGAAATGATTATTATTTAGAAATTTAATTATTTATTTTTAATTATCATCAAAATTAAAATAATTATTAATAAAATCTAATTAATACATTAATTATTAATAAAATGATTATTAGGAAAATAATTATCAATAAATATTTATTAATAAAAATAATAATTAATAAAAACTAACACAAAATAATTTTTTTTGCAAAACTGATTGGCGGTGATGAAAGCCCCGACACGCCCACATTTGAAAGGCATGTCAACAATGTTGCATGCCAGTTGCTAAAAACTCAAATTTTGAGCTGGCGGAAAGAACACAAAGCCTGATTATACATAAATTTCAAGCAAGTAAAAGAAAAAAAAGTTTTTGAGTCTTAGTTTTTTAGTAGCCTAAAGTCTACTTCTCAATCTCTACCAGAAAACTTCTTCCGCCTTCCCTCTCCCTGGCAAACGAAACATTCTGATGCACTTGTTTGCATCTAAAGATGCTTGGATAATATTAATGGAATTATTAATTGCTCTTTAGTTATAAATTTGTCAATTTAAGAAATAAATAAAATTAAATAATAAGTGGTGAATTTTTTTAAAATTTACTTTTAATTAATTAATAAGTAAATTAATTAATTAATATATAAAATTCAATTAATAAAATAATTTTGAATTATTGAATTATTAATTTAAAGAAATTTGAATTATTGATAATAATAATATTCTTCTAAACTAAGTTGTCAGAATTAAACATTTCCCCATGACGATCCCTTTAGCTCGCTATGCAATTGTAATTATACGACTGTTTCAAAATATAACTTGACACATAACCGGATCTGAAAACTTTTAATCTGGTTTTACGTCAATGCATCACTGATTAGCAACTGGAATTAGTGACGAAATCAAAGCAAGAATTTTATTTTTAATAAATTCTCGTGGTCTTAATAAAATGTTACAGATTACGTCATTCTTTCGGAAATATTCTAATAACCTACTGGAGAGTCGGTTTTATTTCTCTTATCTTTGTAAAGCTAAATAAAAGCACCAAACTGTCAAACGCTCTCTATCAGTCCATCCGAAAGTTTCGATGTGGGTACAATATGAATACTCATACGGTAAGTTGCCTTGCATGGTAATAAACTGTAATAGCAAGCGAAACTCAGATTAAGAATACGTTATTTTTTTTATATCGTGTTTAATAATTGTGATATTACTGTTTGATGATCTGATTATCAAGCAAATAATGAGCCAACAATTAATAAGGATTACATATTGAACAAGATTTATAAAACAAATATAGAAAAATTATATCAATAGGCACATCAAAAGAGATGAATTTTTATCCATCTCTGTGAAAGATTTTATTTTCTGTGTGATAGATTTTCAACAGAAAGAATTTTTCAATGGGAGGAATCATTCTGGAGGGAAGGGGCTTTCTGGGCATTATTTGAGAAACGGTAAGAATTAAATAAAAAAGAACAAGTGGTTTTAACTGAAAGTAAAGAGCATGATTAAAACTTATAACAAGTAGAAATTATTCCTTATATTAGGGGACCACCTTTTCCTTAACCCTCTATCTTTATACGCTAAAGTTTGAATTTTCATCATAAATTTTTAAGAAGGACTTCTTATTTACAAGGGCCGTTTAATTTTAATAGAATATATTTTTGAAGAACTCCAATATTAACTTATAGAGTGAGGGTCGAGGAAGGGGCAGCCTCCTCATGTAGAGAATGATTTTTGTTCACTTTCAGTTTTAATGTTAGTTTTTACTTTTAGATGAAAAAATTTCTTTGAATGTAGTCGAACTTTGGCGTTAAGGGTAAAGGGTAGGGAGGAAAAGTCCCCTTAAATATGGGATAATTCTTGTTCGTCTTAATTTTTAATATTGCCCCTTACTTTCAGATGAACAACTATTTTTTAATTCAATACATAATTAAATGCGGAAATTATTTTAAAATTTTGCAAAGGGAAAAAATTCCCCCAACACGGAGCAATCTTGATGAAATCTCTCGTGCAAAATTTAGAACGTTGACAAACTCTAATATGGCTTCATACTTTCCGTCTGTTTTCTGCAATCTTGAAACTTTCAGATATAGTTTGCTAGGCTAAGAGGATTGCATATTTCTTGGGAAGAGCTGTGTTTAGGGTCCAAGAAACGAACATTTTGCCCCAATCAGATTGAAAATCATAGCCATATTCCTTTAGAACAAGAGGAACCTAGTATAAAAATGTGTTTTGGAGGCTCGTACATCATGTTTTATTAAAGATTCTATGCCGCATGTTTGGAATATAATCCTGAAAACATTCATGAGGCTACCCACATGGCTGCGTTCAAAATCAGGGTGAAAAAATTCTTCTTCGCAAAAATTTCAATCTTTCTCTTATCTAATTGTTTTGTTTTATCAAATTATAATAATCTAATCATTTTTTTTTTATTGTATGTCAAAACTATCATAAACCTATCAGTCAGAGCCTTTCAGTTTTTGAGAACATTGAATACTGTGGTAAATTTTGTCCCTGGATGATAAATTTCATATTAAACTAACATTTATTTTTAACAGAAAGCCTCATTATTTAATCAAGCTAAGACTATTTTTTAAGATTACATAGCTGTATGTCAACTTTAAGGCTATAATTAAGAGTTGATTAGCAGGGTTTAACGATATGGCTTAAACATCAAAATTGCGTTTGTAGGCCTAAATTTACTAACTTTCAGTGAAATATCCTTCAGGCCTGTCTGGAGAAAAGGAATTTTAAGTCTAATGCGTTTTTTCGCTTTCCAACTAAAAACTGTTAGTATATTTCGAAACATATTTCGAGGGTGATACCTAGCACGGGGATTTCCAGATGTAACAATCGCCTCGACGTAATTGCGTCTCAGATCGAACGCTCAATTAAATGGCTAGTTGAAAGGTGAACATGCTATTCAATTTACCATCTAATGCTTATCCAAAATATAACTATCGCCACCAAGTAATTTTGTCCCAGCTCCCCCAATACCTTAATGCAGTCTTAGGCTATGTTCAAAATGTCGCTGATTTATTTTGTGTGTGTTAGTGCTTTTTTGTTGATAATATTTGGTATTATAAATTGACTGTTGATAATAAAACACCATAAACAAACAACAACGAAAAATCATCCATGTTTTGTATTTATTGGCTAGTGCTATGTCCTGGCATCAGGGGGTATTAGGTCTGGGACGCAATTGTGAAGGCAACAATCATAATATTCAGTTACAAAATTGAATGGTGAATCGAATGGTTTAAGCTGAAAGTAGTCCAACTAACAAATTAATTAAAGCTTACCCATCTGGCAGTCTGGCTAACCTTGAAATTATTCCAAATCAAAAAAAACTTTAAGGAATTGATCTATGTAGATTTCTTTCTGCTACTTTGCACCTACTGTGACAGCCATGGATATCAGGATTGTTCGAGTCCTGGGCATGAAAAACTTTGCTAATACCTAATATATAACACAGGAGGACAAATTTTCCATTTCATTCGAGTCAGCTTTAATGACTTCCAACAAAACCGACTAAATTATCTTTTCCATTTATGTTGTTAGTCTAAAGGAGCTTAAGCTGAATGGTGGTTAAGTCAATTAGGATTGGGTTGATCGAGGGTTGAATTGAATGGAAGTTGAGTGAAATTTGGAGTTAAGTAAAACTGGGTTTGTGCTAAACGGGAGTTGAGTTCAGGCGGGTTGAGTTGCTGGTTGAGTTGAGTGAAAAAGGATTTGGTTAAGTAAGGGTTGAACTTTGGAGGGGGGGAGTTCGAGTTGAATGAGGGCACAGTTGCATTGGTGCTAAGCTGAAAGGGCGTTGAATTAGACAGGGTTTGAATTACGTGGGGGTTGACTTAAACGTGGATTGATTTGAAGAAAAATACAGTTAAGTGGATCGAGTTGAAAAGGGTTGTAATAATCAAAGGTACAGATGTATGGAAACCGATATATGGAAACCTGGAATGATCCAAAGGGATCATTCCTCGCGAAAATTATTATGCAAGTTACATGTGTAAAAAAAGTAAGAAAACCAGAAATAAAACTTTGTTGGCACTGAGAGAAAGTCTTCCAATGAAAGCCTTCCTCCAAAAACACAAACTGTAAAGCTCTAAGCATAAAAATTCTGTTAACTATCTATGCTTGTTATACCCAGGACAAAACAGGGAAAAGGATGTGAAAATAAATTGGCAAAAAAATTAAAACCCATGCAATAGCAATATGTGCTGTTATTATCTCAAGTCATTTCTTATTTAGAAAAGAATTGTATTATCAGCTGCATATATAATATATTAATAAATGTATTAATTACAGTGAGGACCATTGAGAAGTTGTTTAAACCTTACCATAGATACTTAGAACATCCAAACGATTTCATTTGTTTAACAAGTTTCTTTTCTAGGTCATAATTGCTCTACTACTCGTTGCGGGTCTAGCTGGCTCCGCTCCCATCGAGGCTGAAACTACAATTTCCCATACAACGTTGCCAAGTTTAGAAACCAGTCAACCAGAAATAGAGGTTCATCGTCAGAAGCGACAGAGCTTTAGAAGAAGACACCAGCATGGCGATGATCATGATGATGATGATAATAGATGGAAAGATAGGGAAAGCATGATGGTGCTGTTATACTCATAGACATCAATTACTTTGCTCAAAAATGACGCTCTGGAAAAGGTCATCTGTATCTACAGGACAATTATTTGTTCTTTTTCAAGTGCGTTCTGTTTTATTGCGAATCTTCCCAGTAATTGATTCCCTATTTTTGTATGAAAGCGATAATTTCTGACACAATAAAACTTGTTTAGTTGTATAAATAAGGGTTTTAATTGTCAAGGAGGAAAAACTGACATATGGCAAAATTCTACTTTACAGAATAAATATTATTACATTTTATGAGTTTCCGAGTTCTCAATATTACTCTTCCTCATCTGTTTTTGCTTTGAAAACTTGAAAACGCTAACAAATAATCTCTACGCAATTCAGGGCTGCTAGCAAATTTATTTATTTTTTTTTATATGAATTTTCCCTCCCAAAATAGAAAACATGCAGTGATTATTAAACTGGGTTTAAAGTAGGTCATCCAAATGGGTGAGAAGATATCATAACAGCAGGTTTATAAGAATTTTGAGATTTATTAGATGTATAAACAGTAAATATCTGAATAAGCTAAACTGAAGGAGGGCCTTGTTGGCGTCCGATGGCTTGGTACTTTAGTGAGTTTTTAAGGGGGTAAATATTATCATCTCTTTTTTTTCGATTACTTTGCTAGGTAAAAAATAAATATACCACTCAATGGGGCTTTCTCTGCTCTATGTAAATAGATTAATTGATTGCTTTACAAATACCATTTTGAGTCCTTTAAGTACCGCTTTACGGCACTTTATCCATCGTCTTTTCTGTTTATTTATCATGGCTCAAACACTGAAGATGAGATATATTATTCAGTGGCTAGCGCTTATCCCCAGAAAATACCTCTTGGAAAATACTCTTCACGGAAAATACCTTGCTACTGGAAATCCTCCCTCAGAAAATACCCACTCCACTCTAAGAAATTGCCCTCCCAGCCCCTCAGTGACGGGTTGGTTTCCAATCACTTTTGAATTATAGAAAAAGACCTTGGACTCTCAATTCTTAATCTAATGAACCCCCTCCGAAGTTTCTTCCACCATGATGAAGGGAAACTCCCAATAGATACGGAATGAATTCTGAGCATTTTGAGGTTTAAGGCTACTGTTTCTGGTAGAAACACTTCCAGAAATCATAGAGTAGTGAATACCAATTTCATATTTTTGATGCATTTTGCAAAGTTTTTTTTTTGCTCCCGAACTGAACCCCCCCCCACCCCCAAGAAAAATACTGGCTACGGAAGTAGTATCCCTTACACAGATGCTAGTGGATATGTCCTCCCAACTCTTTTCTTCCTTAGTTGTTTAAGATCATAAAGAAGGTTTACCGGCAATTCCCCCAATGATGTCATCTAGATATCCAAAGTGGTAGATAACGTTATTTTTAACTACAGTTATAGATGTTGAAATGTTTTCTTTTAAAAGAAGTATTTTGTTTTAGATTCAAAGCAGTTTTCTATTTTTTGTATGAAGTTTATCTCTGGTTAAATAAAAAAAACTAGTTTCTTTAACTGAAAGTAAGGACCGACATTAAAACTTAAAACGAACAGAAATTACTCCGTATATGAAATGGGTTGTCCCCTCCGTAATCCCTCGCTCTTTACGCTAGAGTTTTTAATCGTTTTAAAAAGTAGAATTGTGGTAAAGAGTCAAACTTTAGCGTAAAGAGCGAGGGATTGCGGAGGGGACAACCCATTTCATATACGGAGTAATTTCTGTTCGTTTCAAGTTTTAATGTCGCTCCTTACTTTCAGTTAAAAAACTAGTTTTTTTTATTTAATTTCTGAATGTTTTTGAATTAATGCATGTTTGATTTTAGCTCTCGTGACATAAATTATTAAAATAAAAATTGCATATTAATTTTTTTTTGGCTAAATGGCTTTCTTTTAGTTTTGATCAGACGATTTTGAGAAATAAGGGGTGGGGAAAGAGGCCTGGTTGCCCTCCAATTTTTCGGTTACTTAAAAAGGCAACTAGAACTTTTAATTTTCAACTAACGTTTTTATTAGTAAGAAAATACGTAACTATTAAGAGTACTATTAATTTTTAACTATTAAGAATTAACTTACGTAACAAACTTTTATATTCCTATATTTTTGATTATCTATATGAGGGGGTTTGTCCCCTCGTTAATACCTTGCTCTTCATACTAGATCTTAAGTTTTGTCCCAATTCTTTAAGAATGACCCCTGAATCAGAAAGGCCGTAGAATAAAATACTTCAGCATAAAGAGCGAAGTATTTATCTCCTCCTAAATACCTCGCTCTTTATGCTAAAGTATTTTTATAACCCCTCTTATGCGTAATAGTCTCTGTTTGTTTGAAGTTTTAATGCTACTCCTTACTTTCAAATGAAAAAACTTTTTCATGTTTGTGTTTTTATTGTTTTTTTTTAAATAGTAATGCTAGAAAATCCTGCACCCTTTACATTGAATTTTTCTTCCCCCATGAAATTTTCCTCCAAGGAAAGATCCTCCCACATAGCTCCCTCCCCTCAACCCCACACCCAAATCTGAAAAACCCCCTGAAAACGTCGGTACACTTCCCAATAAACATTACTGTATGTAAACATTGGTCAAAGTTTGTAACTTGCAGCCCCTCCCCCAGGGACTGTGGGGGAGTAAGTCATCCCCAAAGACATAGTTATTTTGGTTTTCGACTATGCAGAACAAAATGGCTATCTCAAAATTTTGATCCGTTGACTTCGGGAAAAAAATGAGCTTGGGAGGGGGCCTAGGTGCCCTCCAATTTTTGGTCACTTAAAAAGGGCACTAGAACTTTTCAATTCTGTTAGAATGAGCCATCTTTCGACATTCTAGGACCACTTGGTCGATCCGATGACCCCTGGGAAAAAAAAAACAAAAAACAAAAAACAAATAAACACGCACCCGTGATCTGTCTTCTGGCAAAAAATATGAAATTCCACATTTTTGTAGATAGGAGCTTGAAATTTTTGCAATAGGGTTCTCTGATACGTTGAATGCGATGGTATGATTTTCGTTAAGATTCTGTGACCTTTAGGGGGTGTTCCCCCTATTTTCCGAAATAAGGCAAATTTTCTCAGGCTCGTAACTTTTGATGACAAAGACTAAATTTGATGGAACTTATATATTTAAAATCAGCATTAAAAGCCAATTCTTTTGAGGTAGCTTTTAGCATCAGAATTCCGTTTTTTAGAGTTTCGTTTACTATTCAGCCGAGTCACTCCTTACTACAGTTCGTTACCACCAACTGTTTGATGTACGAATCGAACGTGATACCCATGATTTCCTAAAGTAAAAGAAAGACATGTTATTCGACTCAGCCAACAAGACATTGATGATGTTAAGCTCTTAGAAATAATAAATTATTACTTATAATTTATTCATCGGATAAATTATAACGTCGGATAAGAATATTCACTTATTATTATTCATCGGGAATAATAATTCTATTATTCCCGATGAAGTAGTAATCTAGAATGGCCTTCCAACGAAGAAACCAGAAGAAATATATAATTCTGTTTCCAAACATTTTGCTAATATTGGCGTTGATTTATATTCCCATATTGTATCTTCTGATGATGATCCTCCCTTGGAGTTTTTTATGAAGACTCCAATCGATATTTCTATGTATATGAAACCCTTCTCTCGTGATGAAGTAGAGAGAATTATCTTTGATTCACTCAATCTTCTGGTGTTAATAATAGCGTTTCCTTATGTTGCTGATGTTCTTACTTCCCTCACTAATTTGTGCTTGAAACGGGGAACGTATCCTGATTACTTCAAAATTGCTAAGATTACTCCTGTTTTTAAAGGTGGTAATAAGAATGATCTTGGAAATAATTGGCCTATCTCGGGCTTACCTGCTATTTCTCGTGTAATAGAAAAGTGTGTTAACACTAGAGCTAATGATCATTGGAACTGCATAAGCTGTTAAATCTGATTCAATTTGGCTTCAGGAAGGGGAGAACAACAGAGATGCTTTTGGTGTGCTACCGATTGATTTTGTCGCCGTTATTTCTTTTGGATAACAAATTAATACTACTTCTACTAAGAGCCAGAAATTAGCCCTTACATAAGGGCCATGAAACATATGATTTTAAGTTGTAAAAAATAATATTAAGCTAAAAAGGAGTATCTTATTAAGCTGAAAAGCCATAATATTATTATTATTATTATTATTATTATTATTATTTATATTATTATTATTATTATCATTATTATTATTATTATTAGTACTATTGTTATTATCAATCTAACAATAATGGTCCTCAAATCCCCTTCTTAGAGGCAGGGACATAGTCCCCTTTCAACAGCAAAATACTATTAAAATTTTGTTCATATATCTAGGCTTGTCATGGATCATTAATGTTCTAATAGTCTAAAAAGTTTATTTCGCATAAAAATTTTGTTTTTATCGTTCAGGCATAAACTCCATTTTCTGGGGGAGCTAGAAGGCTCCTCAAAACCCCTCAGAACTATCGAGAGAACCCTGATATTTTCCCAATTATTACACTGAAAAGAAATATTTTTTGGATGGGGTAATATCGTTAATACCGCCTTCCCTTCGAGGGTAGCAAACAAGGCTCCCAAGGTCGTAGTTGTTTCCCCATATCGGAAAACAATAAGTTTTTGCTGCTAAGACATTAAACTTTACGAGAAATATCTATGGTTTGCACTTACACTAGGGGCAGCAAATCAATCTTGCCTGCTGGGATCAGCTTTTGCAGCCCAATTATCATGCTCTTGTAGTGCGGAAGAGGCTGTAATCTTGCTGCTTTGCTCGGGAGCAGGAGGGGTCGTTTCCAGACGATTTATGAGGACGGTTGATGTGTCCTCATTGCATGCCCTAGCCTTTCTAGAGGGAGGAACCTCTTGCTCTGAATTTTCCTTAAACAGAAGCTAGATTTTAGTTTTTTATGAAGTAAATGGGTCAAAAATACATTTTGTTTTGATCATTTAAAGAAGTAGAAAATCAGTTTTATAGATTTTCTGTCTAACATATTTCAACATCTCCCCCTTCCCCTGATAAATACCAAAAAACATTAGACATACAGGTTTGGAATAGCAATAAACAAGAAAAAGTTGGAGAGTATCATAACAACCAGAAAAAAATCACAAAAAAATGCTCATAGGTTCTTAGTGCTATAATTTCTCTATATACATTACAAATAGTTTTATTTCGTCTAGTAAATAGTAAAAAAAGGTAATAATACGAATAAATAAATGTAGCAATAAGTAATCCTTCTTTGAAGATGCAACTTTGAGTGGTTCCAGAAGCATTTGCCTACACTTCTCCATCTATCAAGTGGCAAGGGGTTGGGGTCCGGGACGTAATTCGTTCCAAAAATAGTGCATGGAGCATTTCACAATTCAGGAAAAAATAGCAAATATTGAATTAGCTAAAAAATAGTCATATATAAGGCAGAAAACCATGATTAAAATAAAAATGCTTGATTAAGGTACTGAACCTTCGCCATTCTGATTCTAAGTCTAATTCACTAGTAACTGAGATACGGCGTATAATGATCGTATTCAATCTATTTGTTGTTTTACAACCATAATTGTGTAGCTTACAGTTCTTTTTCCGAAGACTATGGAGAGCTATGCCGTCACCAAAAGCATAGTTATTGGACCTAATTCAGCAAATACATTTATAATTGGCTATTATAAAATATTGCGTTAGTAATAGCTTCTATTATAAAGAGAAGGGAGTGATAAACTATATTTGGCGAAGCTCAACTTTTGCGAATAGGAGGAGGGGAGGGGTACGTCAAGGATTAGTCATTCAGAATTCTGAGATTCAATTATTTGTTCTTCTATGAATTTCTTCCTCTTAAGAACATTCGATATTCTAAAAATCATTTTGCGAACTCCAGCGTCGGCTGACTGTGTTAAAGAGTGCATAATGAATTCTCACAGCAGGCTAATGATATTTACTAAGGGGGCTAGGAAGGGGAGTATACGGGATGGTTTCTTGTAAATCTCCACTCATGGGTTTTTGATAATGAAATGATACCGGTTTTCGCAATGGTACCGTTTTATGCTTCCAAGCTTTTCGACTTAAGAAGTGGCACCAAAAGTCCCTTTTTTAGTGATATATAGCACTTACGGATGGTAGAACTGAAAAAAAGACCCTAGATACGAGCAATATCTTTTAAATGAGCCCTTAAACATCTGTCTAAGAAGTTCTGAATGCCCACTAGCCCCGGCTTTTACCTTTGAGACATAGCACCAATAGCGCCATTTGGTACTTTCAGATGATGTATTTTAAAGGGAAAACTTAGATATGAGCAATATCTTTTATATGGGCTGTAAAAAAAACTGTCTACGATGTTTTGGTAGTCCGCTAGTACTACTCCTTTAGAAATAGCCCAAAAAGTGCCATTTTAGTGCCATACTGCACTTGCAGATGGTGGAATTTATAAAAAGTACTTATATATGAGAGTTAGCTTTTGAATAAGCCATTAAGCATTTCTTTATGATGTCCTTGTGGCCCGCTAGGCCTGCTGAAAAAAAAAAAAAACAAAAAAAAAACGGGAGACAGATCTGTGCTGCCGATGCGAAAGTGATTGTTCTTGTTGTTCAAGGAAGGGAACTGTAATGTCCCTTTATAAGGTTTTCAACCATGATGATTTCAAAAGTGCACTTTTCATTTTAATCTGATGGCTTTTTTGAGTGGTTTCAGACTTTTTTTCGAAATAACCATAAATTTCTTTTCGTAATAAACTTTTACTTTTAGGACGAACCGAAATAATAGTTACCATTCTTGACCTATCTGTCTGATGACGATTTTTTTCACTGGGTATTTTTTTTTCAAAACGTGTTCTTTAGCTTTTGGTCACTATGGGCTCTAATTCGCTCTTTACTAGGTTGCAGCTACCGCTGCAACCATGATCTGTAAAAGCAGATGCAGGAGCCGTCAAATATCTTGTGATTCAGCCACTACAAGGTCAAATCATATTTTGTGGCTCGATTCAGAGCTGCGAATCCGCCACAACTCTCCAGATTTTCAGTAGGAAGTTTTTAGTTCAAGAAAAACGGGTCCACTAAAGTTGTAGATGTCTTACGATATGGCACTCAGAAATAACTATACGAACTTAAATTACTATAAATAACTATACGAACGTCATACAATTAATGTCCATTTCTTTCACCACTATCCTTTCTGAAAGTGGAGCTCCAGCCTTATCAATTAATAAAATAGTTGGTGGTAATAAATTTTAAGTAAGGAGTACCTCAGCCCAATAACAATCGAAGCTCTAAAAGACGGAATTTTTATAACAATAGATACATCAAATGAATTGGCTTTCAATGCCAACTCCACATGTATGAAATTCATCAAGTTTCATGTACCCATCAAAAGTTAAGAGCCTTAAAAAAATTGAATGACAATTTGTACCAATTTTTCCTTGAGAGGGCTGGGGCGCCACTAAAAAGTCAAAGCATAATAAAAATCGCCCTATCATGGCATGTCAGAAAATAAACTGTAAGGGTTTCTAGCTTCCATCTGAAAAAATGTGAAATTTTTAAATTTTTGACAAAGGGAAGTTCAAGGATGCTTGTTTGTTAGCTCTGTTATTTTTTTATTTTTTTTTTTTTGCAAGGGTGATCATTTTGAAGCAATGGCCATATAATATCAAGAGATGGCTTGCTCGAATAGAAATAACATTTCTAGATCCTCATTTGGTGACAAAAAGGGTCGAAGGGCAACTAGACTCCCCTTCCCTCCCAAATTCCTTTTTTCCCAAAGTCAAAATCAATACTTTCTCGAATTCAAAATTCTGAGAGAGCCATTTTGATCAGCATAGTTGAAAGGTCAAGTAATCATGCCTCTGGGGATTACATGACGCTGCAAGTCCCTAAGAAAAGGGTTGTAATATTTGAAAATTGTCCTGTGTTTGCTTGTATTATTTATTATTGGAGAGTAAAAAGATATTTCTGGGGGAGGATGATTTTTCTGTGGGGAAATTGTCTGCAGGGGGAATTTTCCAATGGGAGATTTTACTATGGGGAGAGAAGTATTCAGGGATGAACTTTCAAAGGGAAACTATATACGGGGGAATTTACGAGAATTTTACACGAAATTCATTTCATTTCACCTAATTTCTCTTTGCTAATTCAATTTTACATTAGAAAATATCTCGGGAAATGGCCCAGGTAATATTTTTGAAGGAGTTGAAGTTGTCTGGTGGATATTGCTGGGGTAGAAAGGGGATTCTTAGCAGGAGGGATTCTTTATGGGAGAATTTCACTTGAGGGAAACCATTCATTGAGAGAAATCTTCCGACATTGGGAGGGGGGAATTTCCATGAAAACTCCGGAACGAAAATTTGGAGGGAAATTTCGGGAAAATTTCCGGAACGATTTGAAAACCAATTAGACATTAAAAGATGTAACAAACAAAAATAGGGTAAAAATAATTTTCCAGGCGGGCTTGTCCGCAAGAAGTTTTTTTTTTATGGCGAATTTTCAGCAGTGACGGAATTGTCTAGTGGAAGGGGGATCTAACAAGGGTGAAACTTTTCGAGGAGGAATTTGCTTAGGGGGAATTGTACACGGAGAGGCAGGGTGTATTTTCTGGCATTATTTGAAAAACGACCAGAAATTAAATAAAAAACAAAACTAATTTTTAAACTAAAAGTAATAAGCAACATTAAAACAAACAGAAAATACCTGTATATGAAGGTGGATCCCACTCCTCAATACATCGCTCCTTACGCTATTTTTAACTTTTTACTATTTAAAAGAAAATTCTGGAACACAGAAGCCGTGTTGGGAGATTTTTGAAATAGAAAAAGAAACTTTGGCATGCAGAGCCAGGTATTGAGGAGAGATAATCCCCCTTATATACGAAGAAATTTATGTCATTTTAAGTTTTAATGCTGTTCCTTGATTTCAGTTGAAACAAGTGTTTTTTTTTTTTCATATAATCACTGAAAGGCTTAACCAAGTCTCACAGGAAAATATTAACAAGTTGTTGATTTGAATATCCAAAAATAGCCAGTAGCTAATTTTCTTTCTCTGGAGCCCGAGTAATTCCAAACCAGGGTTTTTGTAATGTTCATTCCTTAAATGGAAGTCTTTTTATTCTGTTCAAAATTTCGAAACAAAGGTGCGAAATACTCTTTATTTGCAAATTTCGTTAATAAATTTTGCCAAACCCTAAAGATAATCTGAGCAAAAAACTTAACAGAAATAGAGTAATCGAATATCGAATATCGAAAGTAAATATATCGATGTATCGATGTATAATTAAACCAAATTTTTGTTCAACACTACTACCCATTGTCTAGCCAGTACTTTCTCACGGCATTTTAGTTTTCAACATCTTTCAGCCCAATATTAAGTCTTCTACTCTTTTTCCTTGCGAACAAGGCCGTATTCAGAGGAGGAATTAGGGATCTTGACCCCCCCCCCTCTGAAATACTTGTCTAACTCGTAAAAACGCGATAATTTGTATATAAACACATTTTTGATGCGAATTTTAAAGTTGTTTTGTAATCCCCGCAAAAAATGCTCCGAATCCCTCCATATAAAATTCGGGATAAGACCCTGCTTTTGAATTCATTCTCTAGCTAAAACGTCGCAATTTGAAAGTTTAATTTTCGTCGTAAATAAACCTCAAAAATGAAAATCAGATTTTGAAACCCCCAAAATGTCAATTCCAAATTGGAATATTTGAATTATTTATTAAAAGTAGGTGTAATAAAAGTCAAGGCAGTGTATGCCTGACACCGTACCGGGATAATGAGCGGTACCTGATGAGTTTTTTTTCTTGTTATTTTACAAGTCTAGCATTTTGTCTTTAGGATCTATATAGCCAATTATAAATGTATTTGCTGAATTAGGTCCAATAACTATGCTTTTGGTGACGGTATAGCTCTCCATAGTCTTCGGAAAAAGGACTGTAAGTTACACAATTATGGTTGTAAAACAACAAATAGATTGAATACGATCATTATACGCCGTATCTCAGTTACTAGTGAATTAGACTTAGAATCAGAATGGCGAAGGTTCAGTACCTTAATCAAGCATTTTTATTTTAATCATGGTTTTCTGCCTTATATATGATTATTTTTTAGCTAATTCAATATTTGCTATTTTTTCCTGAATTGTGAAATACTCCATGCACTATTTTTGGAACAAATTACGTCCCGGACCCCAACCCCTTGCCACTTGAGAGATGGAGAAGTGTAAGCAAATGCTTCTGGAACCACTCAAAGTTGCATCTTCAAAGAAGGATTACTTATTGCTACATTTATTTATTCGTATTATTAACTTTCTTTACTATTTACTAGACGGAATAAAACTATTTGTAATGTATATAGAGAAATTATAGCACTAAGAACCTATGAGCATTTTTTTGTGATTTTTTTCTGGTTGTTATGATACTCTCCAACTTTTTCTTGTTTATTGCTATTCCAAACCTGTATGTCTAATGTTTTTTGGTGTTTATCAGGGGAAGGGGGAGATGTTGAAATATGTTAGACATACCAAAATATTTCTTAGGTTTAGAAAACCTCAAAATCTTCTCCAGAAAAATAGTTACTTTCTCCTAACTGTTGAGGTTACTCACCTTCAAAAATCGTGTACACGTGTAGCACTTTACTGAAAACACAAAACAATATAGGAGTTTTGATTCAGTAAAAGTTAACCGATTAAGGCCATTTTTTACAAGATACAAATAAAGCACTTTTTCAGTAATAGTAAAGTGTATTGTATACAATTTAAGATTGTTTATTACTCACTATAGGTATTATAGCTGGTAAGACCAAAATGTTACCTGATAAATCGATCAAACATTTCTGTATGCTGTTCAGTTACTTTGCGGTTATTAAAAAAATATTTAATTTTACGCTTATGTTTTTAAGATAATTTTAACTATATACTAAAAGTTACTATTATCACAGCTGGTGTAAGACTATGAAAAGCTATTTAGATTAGTTTGTTGTTGTCAGGCTGCGTACTCTCTTTTAACTAATAAATCAATATTCTTGTTTTTTATGGCACTTGGTATTAACCAAGTGACATATAGCAGTCGCCAATTCTGTCGGTCTGTCTGTCGGTCTGTCTGTCGGTCTGTCTGTCGGTCCCGGTTTTGCTACTTTAGGCACTTCCAGGTAAGCTAGGACGATGAAATTTGGCAAGCGTATCAGGGACCGGACCAGATTAAATTAGAAATAGTCGTTTTCCCGATTTGACCATCTGGGGGGGAGTGGGGGCCCGGTTAATTCGCAAAAAATAGAAAAAATGAAGTATTTTTAACTTATCAGCGGGTATTTGGATCTTAATGAAATTTGATGTTTGGAATGATATTGTGTCTTAGAGCTCTTATTTTTAATCCCGACCGGATTTGATGACATTGGGGGGAGTTGGAGGGGGAAAACCTAAAGTCCCGGTTTTGCTACTTTAGGCACTTCCAGGTAAGCTAGGACGATGAAATTTGGCAAGCGTATCAGGGACCGGACCAGATTAAATTAGAAATAGTCGTTTTCCCGATTTGACCATCTGGGGGGGGGGAGAAGGGGCCGGTTAATTCGGAAAAATAGAAAAAATGAAGTATTTTTAACTTATGAGCGGGTGATTGGATCTTAATGAAATTTGATGTTTGGAATGATATTGTGTCTCAGAGCTCTTATTTTAAATCCCGACTGGGTCTGATGACATTGGGGGGAGTTGGAGGGGGGAAACCTAAAATCTTGGAAAACACTTAGAGTAGAGGGATCGGGATGAAACTTGATGGGAAAAATAAGCGCAAGTCCCAGATACATGATTGACATAATCGGAACTTATTTGCTCTCTTTGGGGTAGTTGGGAGGGGGGAGTAAGTCTTAAAAATTAGAAAAATGAGGTATTTTCAACTTACGAACGGGTGATCGGATCTCAATGAAATTTGATGTTTAGAAGGATATCGTGTCTTAGAGCTCTTATTTTAAATCCCGACCGGATCTGGTGATGGGGGCGGGGAGTTGGGAGGGGGAAACCTAAAACTTGGAAAACACTTAGAGTGGAGGGATCGGGATGAAACATGGTGGGAAAAATAAACACAAGTCCTAGATAGATGATTGACATAAACGGAACGGATCCGCTCTCTTTTGGGTAGTTGGGGGGGGGGGGTTAATTCTGAAAAATTAGAAAAAATGAGGTATTTTTAACTTACGAATGGGTGATTGGATCTCCATGAAATTTGATTTTTAGAAGGATATCGTGGCTCAAAGCTCTTATTTTAAATCCTGACCGGATCTGGTGACATTGGGGGAAGTTTGGGGTGGGGAGACCTAAAATGATGGGAAACCCTTAGATTGGAAGGATTGGGATGAAACTTGGTTGGAAAAATAAGCAAAAGTCTTGCATACGTAATTTACATAATTGGAACGGATCCGCTCAATTGCGGGGGGGGGGGTAATTCTGAAAAATAAGAAAAATAACGTATTTTTAACTTACGAAGGAGTGATCGGATCTTCATGAAACTTCATATTTAGAAGGACCTCGTAACTCTGATATCTTATTTTAAATCTCAACCGGATCAAACGTAATTGGGGGGGGGGCAGTTGGGGGGACCGGAAATCTTAGAAAATACTTAAAGCGGTGAGATCAGGATGAAACTGGATGGGAAGAATAGAAACCTGTCTAAGATACGTGACTGACATAACTGGACCGGATCTACTCTCTTTGGTGGAATTGGGAGAGGGGAGGTAATTTTGAAAATTGAGGTATTTGTAACTTACGGAAGGGTGACCAGATCTTAATGAAATTTGATATTTAGAAGGATCTTGTGCTATAAAGTTTAACTTTAGGTTCTGACCTTCTCACAAGTGCCAAATGAGCTCTTGGCTCTTGGCTCTTCCGACCTCGTCCAAATGAGCTCTTGGCTCTTCCGACCTCGTACCATATGAGCTCTCGGCTCTTCCGACCTCGTCACAAGTGCCATATGAGCTCTTAGCTCTTGTTATGCTTGGTTTCTGTGTTTTCAGTAAAGCGCTAGTTCTCTTTAATCCCACAAGCATACAGAAATATGATTATTTGTTTTTTTTGTACTAGCTTTATTGATATATGTTAGATAGAATGTGAAGAAATAATTTTTGTTCATTTTAAGCTTCAACATTGCTCTTTACTTCCCTCAGAAATTTTGTTGTTGTTTTTTAAAGTAATTCCAGTAAGGCCCGATCCATGTCTCTTACTATTTTACTCTCAACTTGGGGATGATCATCAGGAGTAATATACCATTTCTAGAACAGCAGATTGAGGTATGCAGCAATCATCACAAGCGTAATCTGAGCAAGGCTTATAAGCTTGAAGATATTTGACCTTGCCAAGCCTTTCAGAGATTCTCAGTAACATTTAAGAGTCCACCCTCACCAAACAAAATCATTGTTTTTTCTTTAATTGTTTAAAAATCTAGTGGTCTGGGAGGAAAAACCTATATTTTCACCAAATATGTCCTTTCTATAAAACTGATTGTCTACTTCTTTAAATGATCAAAACAAAATGTATTTTTGACCCATTTACTTCATAAAAAACTAAAATCTAGCTTCTGTTTAAGGAAAATTCAGAGCAAGAGGTTCCTCCTTCTAGAAAGGCTAGGGCATGCAATGAGGACACATCAACCCTCCTCATAAAGAGTCTGGAAACGACCCCTCCTGCTCCCGAGCAAAGCAGCAAGAGTACAGCCGCTTCCGCACTACAAGAGCATGATAATTGGGCTGCAAAAGCTAATCCCAGCAGGCAAGAATGATTTGCTGCCCTAGTGTTAGTGCAACCATAGATATTTCTCGTGAAGCTTAATGTCTTAGCAGTAAAAACTTATTGTCTTCCGATATGGGGAAACAACTACGACCTTGGGAGCCTTGTTTGCTACCCTCGAAGGGAAGGCGGTATTAACGATATTACCCCATCCAAAAAATATTTCTTTTCAGTGTAATAATTGGGAAAATACCAGGGTTCTCTCGATAGTTCTGAGGGGTTTTGAGGAGCCTTCTAGCTCCCCCAGAAAATGGAGTTTATGCCTGAACGATAAAAACAAAATTTTTATGCGAAATAAACTTTTTAGACTATTAGAACATTAATGATCCATGACAAGCCTAGATATATGAACAAAATTTTAGTAGTGTTTTGCTGTTGAAAGGGGACTATGTCCCCGCCTCTAAGAAGGGGATTTGAGGACCATTATTGTTAGATTGATAATAACAATAATGATAATAATAATAATAATATAAATAATAATAATAATAATAATAATAATAATAATATGGCTTTTCAGCTTAATAAGATACTCCTTTTTAGCTTAATATTATTTTTTACAGCTTAAAATCATATGTTTCATGGCCCTTATGTAAGGGCTAATTTCTGGCTCTTAGTAGAAGTAGTATTAATTTGTTATCCAAAAGAAATAACGGAGACAAAATCAATCGGTAGCACACCAAAAGCATCTCTGTTGTTCTCCCCTTCCTGAAATTAAATTGAATCAGATTTAACAGCTTATGCAGTTCCAATGATCATTAGCTCTAGTGTTAACACACTTTTCTATTACACGAGAAATAGCAGGTAAGCCCGAGATAGGCCAATAATTTCCAAGATCATTCTTATTACCACCTTTAAAAACTGGAGTAATCTTAGCAATTTTGAAGTAATCCGGATACGTTCCCCGTTTCAAGCACAAATTAGTGAGGGAAGTAAAAAAATCAGCAACATAAGGAAACGCTATTATTAACACCAGAAGATTGAGTGAATCAAAGATTATTCTCTACTTCATCACGAGAGAAGGGTTTCATATACATAGAAATATCGATTGGAGTCTTCATAAAAAACTCCAAGGGAGGATCATCATCAGAAGATACAATATGGGAAGATAAATCAACGCCAATATTAGCAAAATGTTTGGAAACAGAATTATATGTTTCTTCTGGTTTCTTCGTTGGAAGGCCATTCTAGATTACTACTTCATCGGGAATAATAGAATTATTATTCCCGATGAATAATAATAAGTGAATATTCTTATCCGATGTTATAATTTATCCGATGAATAAATTATAAGTAATAATTTATTACTAATTTAGTAATAAATTACTAAATTAGGAATTTAGACTACGTGTTTGTCTGTGTCTGTGTCTGTTTGTTCAAACTCATGCAAAAGCCTCAGTAATGGAAAAACGATGTCGTCAGGGAAATTACATTAAAAAGTCGATAACTGGCTGGTTGTTGTCATTGCAATTTTTGGAGATCGAAACAAGTTTCATTGGCCATCAAAATAATTTGTCTTTCCAGCAAGTATCTCCAATCACTGTGGTACGCAAATTCATGAAAAGATCGGTACAGTTGGGGAGCAAAAAAGAAACTTTGCAAAATGCATCAAAAATATGAAATTGGTATTTACTACTCTATGATTTCTGGTAGTGTTTCTACCAGAAACAGTAGCCTTAAACCTCAAAATGCTCAGAATTCATTCCGTTTCTATTGGGAATTTCCCTTCATCATGGTGGAAGAAACTTCGGAGGGGGTTCATTAGATTAAGAATTGAGAGTCCAAGGTCTTTTTCTATAATTCAAAAGTGATTGGAAACCAACCCGTCACTGAGGGGCTGGGAGGGCTATTTCTTAGAGTGGAGGGGGTATTTTCTGAGGGAGGATTTCCAGTAGCAAGGTATTTTCCGTGAAGAGTATTTTCCAAGAGGTATTTTCTGGGGATAAGCGCTAGCCACTGAATAATATATCTCATCTTCAGTGTTTGAGCCATGATAAATAAACAGAGCAAGACGATGGATAAAGTGCCGTAAAGCGGTACTTAAAGGACTCAAAATGGTATTTGTAAAGCAATCAATTAATCTATTTACATAAAGCACAGAAAGACCCATTGAGTGGTATATTTATTTTTTACCTAGCAAAGTAATCGAAAAAAAAAGATGATAATATTTACCCCCTTAAAAATCGGACGCCAACAAGGCCCTCCCTCAGTTTAGCTTATTCAGATATTTACTCTTTATACCATCTAATAAATCTCAAAATTCTTATAAACCTGCTGTTATGATATCTTCTCACCCATTTGGATGACCTACTTTAAACCCAGTTTAATAATCACTGCATGTTTTCTATTTTGGGAGGGAAAATTCATATAAAAAAAAAATAAATAAATTTGCTAGCAGCCCTGAATTGCGTAGAGATTATTTGTCAGCGTTTTCAAGTTTTCAAAGCAAAAACAGACGAGGAAGAGTAATATTGTGAACTTGGAAACTCATAAAATGTCAGTTTTATGTCAGTTTTTCCTCCTTGACAATTAAAACCCTTATTTATGCAACTAAACAAGTTTTATTATGTCAGAAATTATCGCTTTCATACAAAAATAGGGAATCAATTACTGGGAAGATTCGCAATAAAACAGAACGCACTTGAAAAAGAACAAATAATTGTCCTGTAGATACAGATGACCTTTTCCAGAGCGCCATTTTTGAGCAAAGTAATTGATGTCTATGAGTATAACAGCATCATCATGCTTTCCCTATCTTTCCATCTATTATCATCATCATCATGATCATCGCCATGCTGTTGTCTTCTTCTAAAGCTCTGTCGCTTCTGACGATGAACCTCTATTTCTGGTTGACTGGTTTCTAAACTTGGCAACGTTGTATGGGAAATTGTAGTTTCAGCCTCGATGGGAGCGGAGCCAGCTAGACCCGCAACGAGTAGTAGAGCAATTATGACCTAGAAAAGAAACTTGTTAAACAAATGAAATCGTTTGGATGTTCTAAGTATCTATGGTAAGGTTTAAACAACTTCTCAATGGTCCTCACTGTAATTAATACATTTATTAACATATTATATATGCAGCTGATCATACAATAATTTTCTAAATAAGAAATGACTTGAGATAATAACAGCACATATTGCTATTGCATGGGTTTTAATTTTTTTGCCAATTTATTTTCACATCCTTTTCCCTGTTTTGTCCTGGGTATAACAAGCATAGATAGTTAACAGAATTTGTATGCTTAGAGCTTCACAGTTTTCGTTTTTGGAGAAAGGCTTTCATTGGAAGACTTTCTCTCAGTGCCAACAAAGTTTTATTTCTGGTTTTCTTACTTTTTTTAAACATGTAACTTGCATAATAATTTTCGCGAGGAATGATCCCTTTGGATCATTCCAGGTTTCCATATATCGGTTTCCATACATCTGTACCTTTGATTATTACAACCCTTTTCAACTCGATCCACTTAACTGTATTTTTCTTCAAATCAATCCACGTTTAAGTCAACCCCCACGTAATTCAAACCCTGTCTAATTCAACGCCCTTTCAGCTTAGCACCAATGCAACTGTGCCCTCATTCAACTCGAACCCCCCCCCCAAAGTTCAACCCTTTCTTAACCAAATCCTTTTTCACTCAACTCAACCAGCAACTCAACCCGCCTGAACTCAACTCCCGTTTAGCACAAACCCAGTTTTACTTAACTCCAAATTTCACTCAACTTCCATTCAATTCAACCCTCGATCAACCCAATCCTAATTGACTTAACCACCATTCAGCTTAAGCTCCTTTAGACTAACAACATAACTGGAAAAGATAATTTAGTCGGTTTTGTTGGAAGTCATTAAAGCTGACTCGAATGAAATGGAAAATTTGTCCTCCTGTGTTATATATTAGGTATTAGCAAAGTTTTTCATGCCCAGGACTCGAACAATCCTGATATCCATGGCTGTCACAGTAGGTGCAAAGTAGCAGAAAGAAATCTACATAGATCAATTCCTTAAAGTTTTTTTTTGATTTGGAATAATTTCAAGGTTAGCCAGACTGCCAGATGGGTAAGCTTTAATTAATTTGTTAGTTGGACTACTTTCAGCTTAAACCATTCGATTCACCATTCAATTTTGTAACTGAATATTATGATTGTTGCCTTCACAATTGCGTCCCAGACCTAATACCCCCTGATGCCAGGACATAGCACTAGCCAATCAATACAAAACATGGATGATTTTTCGTTGTTGTTTGTTTATGGTGTTTTATCATCAACAGTCAATTCATAATACCAAATATTATCAACAAAAAAGCACAAACACACACAAAATAAATCAGCGACATTTTGAACATAGCCTAAGACTGCATTAAGGTATTGGGGGAGCTGGGACAAAATTACTTGGTGGCGATAGTTATATTTTGGATAAGCATTAGATGGTAAATTGAATAGCATGTTCACCTTTCAACTAGCCATTTAATTGAGCGTTCGATCTGAGACGCAATTACGTCGAGGCGATTGTTACATCTGGAAATCCCCGTGCTAGGTATCACCCTCGAAATATGTTTCGAAATATGCTAACAGTTTTTAGTTGGAAAGCGAAAAAACGCATTAGACTTAAAATTCCTTTTCTCCAGACAGGCCTGAAGGATATTTCACTGAAAGTTAGTAAATTTAGGCCTACAAACGCAATTTTGATGTTTAAGCCATATCGTTAAACCCTGCTAATCAACTCTTAATTATTGCCTTAAAGTTGACATACAGCTATGTAATCTTAAAAAATAGTCTTAGCTTGATTAAATAATGAGGCTTTCTGTTAAAAATAAATGTTAATTTAATATGAAATTTATCATCCAGGGACAAAATTTACCACAGTATTCAATGTTCTCAAAAACTGAAAGGCTCTGACTGATAGGTTTATGATTGTTTTGACATACAATAAAAAAAAATGATCAGATTATTATAATTTGATAAAACAAAACAATTAGATAAGAGAAAAATTGAAATTTTTGCGAAGAAGAATTTTTTCACCCTGATTTTGAACGCAGCCATGTGGGTAGCCTCATGAATGTTTTCAGGATTATATTTCAAACATGCGGCATAGAATCTTTAATAAAACATGATGTACGAGCTTTTCTGCTAAATTTTCTGCAATTGTCTCCAAAACACATTTTTATACTAGGTTCCTCTTGTTCTAAAGGAATATGGCTATGATTTTCAATCTGATTGGGGCAAAATGTTCGTTTCTTGGACCCTTAACACAGCTCTTCCCAAGAAACATGCAATCCTCTTAGCCTAGCAAACTATATCTGAAAGTTTCAAGATTGCATAAAACAGACAGAAAGTATGAAGCCATATTAGAGTTTGTCAACGTTTTAAATTTTGCACGACAGATTTCATCAAGATTGCTCCGTGTTGGGGGAATTTTATCCCTTTGCAAAATTTTAAAATAATTTTCTCATTTAATTATGTGTTGAATTAAAAAATAGTTTTTCATCTGAAAGTAAGGGGCAATACTAAAAATTAAAACAAACAAGAATTATCCCATATCTAAGGGGACTTTCCCTCCCTACCCTTTACCCTTAACGCCAAAGTTCGACTTCATTCAAAGAAATTTTTTCATCTAAAAGTAAAAACTAACATTAAAACTGAAAGTGAACAAAAATCATTCTCTACATGAGGAGGCTGCCCCTTCCTCGACCCTCACTCTATAAGTTAATATTGGAGTTCTTCAAAAATATATTCTATTAAAATTAAACGGCCCTTGTAAATAAGAAGTCCTTCTTAAAAATTTGTGATGAAAATTCAAACTTTAGCGTATAAAGATCGAGGGTTAAGGAAGAGGTGGTCCCCTAATATAAGGAATAATTTCTACTTGTTATAAGTTTTAATCATGCTCTTTACTTTCAGTTAAAACCACTTGTTCTTTTTTATTTAATTCTTACCGTTTCTCAAATAATGCCCGGAAAGCCCCTTCCCTCCAGAATGATTCCTCCCATTGAAAAATTCTTCCTGTTGAAAATCTATCACACAGAAAATAAAATCTTTCACCCAGATGGATAAAAATTCATTTCTTTTGATGTGCCTATTGATATCATTTTTCTATATTAGTTTTATAAATCTTGTTCAATATGTAATCCTTATTAATTGTTGGCTCATTATGTGCTTGATAATCAGATCATCAAACAGTAATATCACAATTATTAAACACGATATAAAAAAAATAACGTATTCTTAATCTTGCTTCTTCGCTTGCTATTACAGTTTATTACCATGCAAGGCAACTTACCGTATGAGTATTCATATTGTACCCACATCGAAACTTTCGGATGGACTGATAGAGAGCGTTTGAGAGTTTGGTGCTTTTATTTAGCTTTACAAAGATAAGAGAAATAAAACCGACTCTCCAGTAGGTTATTAGAATATTTCCGAAAGAATGACGTAATCTGTAACATTTTATTAAGACCACGAGAATTTATTGAAAATAAAATTCTTGCCTTGATTTCGTCACTAATTCCAGGTGCTAATCAGTGATGCATTGACGTAAAACCAGATTAAAAGTTTTCAGATCCGGTTATGTGTCAAGTTATATTTTGAAACGGTCGTATAATTACGATTGCATAGCGAGCTAAAGGGATCGTCATGGGGAAATGTTTAATTCTGACAACTTAGTTTAGAAGAATATTATTATTATCAATAATTCAAATTTCTTTAAATTAATAATTCAATAATTCAAAATTATTTTATTAATTGAATTTTATATATTAATTAATTAATTTACTTATTAATTAATTAAAAGTAAATTTTTAAAAAATTCACCACTTATTATTTAATTTTATTTATTTATTAAATTGACAAATTTATAACTAAATAGCAATTAATAATTCCATTAATATTATCCAAGCATCTTTAGATGCAAACAAGTGCATCAGAATGTTTCGTTTGCCAGGGAGAGGGAAGGCGGAAGAAGTTTTCTGGTAGAGATTGAGAAGCAGACTTTAGGCTACTAAAAAACTAAGACTCAAAAACTTTTTTTTCTTTTACTTGCTTGAAATTTATGTATAATCAGGTTTTGTGTTCTTTCCGCTAGCTCAAAATTTGAGTTTTTAGCGACTGGCATGCAACATTGTTGGCATGCCTTTCAAATGTGGGTGTGTCGGGGCTTTCATCACCGCCAATCAGTTTTACAAAAAAAAATATTTTGTAATTACTTTGTGTTAGTTTTTATTAATTATTATTTCATTAATAAATAATTATTGATAATTATTTTCCTAGTAATCATTTTATTTATAATTACTGTATTAATAATTAGATTTTATTAATGATTATTTTAAATTTGATGATAATTAAAAACAAATAATTAAATTTATAAATAATAATTATTTAAAAATAAACATTTTATTAAAGATTAAGTTTTAATAATGAATATTTATATTCATGCATTAATAATTAATTAATTTGTATGAAAATTGGTTTTGTATCATTAAAAAATTTAATTATTAAGGATGGTGAGAAAATAGAGTTGGGGGGGGGGTATTTAGTTAATGCCACTTTGTTGGCATGTAACAAAGTTAAAAAGTGGGGCTAATGTACTATCCTGGTATAACATGGTATAATGACAATAATCAAGGTATAGACTCTATTTTGGTTTATTTATCTTAGTTAAGTTTGAAAATTTGTCAGACTGACAAATAGAACCAGTGTAAATTCCCACTCCCATCTCCAAGAAAATCAAAAATACAGGAAACGGCAAAGTTTTGTAGAACTAGAAAATATTGATCGAGAAAAACAGTCCTGTTTCAAACCCTCGGCTCCCTCCCCTGTGGATTTTCTTAGACTGTTATTAACTTAAACTCTCCCTTCTGAAAATTTTCCACTTGTGCAAACGTAGATTAGTAATATTAAACTTTAATATTAAAAATAATAATATGAAAATAGAATTTCAATTTTAGTCGAATAATTTAAGAGAACAATTGTGTACATAGGAGGGAGGGGGATCCAAGGCTGCAGTCTTTGGAAAATCTTAAGATCGAAAAACTTCTCAAACTATCGATAAAAACTATTTTTTATTTAGTTTGACCGGGGTGACTCGTTTGATTCTCCGTCCGGTGTATAATAGAACATCAGCTACTATTGAGAAGGGGTTAGGGCTCCCGAAACTTTAGAAATTGTTTAATATTTTAACCCAAATTTACTATCTTTGGCTGACAACCCCCTCAAATAATCAATTAGGGGGGAAGGGAACTGTGTTTTTATGTAACATCCTCCCCAGGTAGTGGAAAGGGGCTTCATGTATTGAAACTTTCAGGTACTGTTTTGATATGGAAGTAGACTGTTTTTGTCTCTCCAATCCACTTAAAAGTTTTTGCACTATAATCACCTTGATCAAAGCAGAATTGTATGTAATGTCCTGTTAAAAACTTTGATGATCAAGTTGAAATATTTAGGGAGTGTTTGGGGTGATAAGATGACTTTGAATTTTACCTCAGAAGGAAGAAGGGGGACACAAGGATTTTGTCTCCAAGTTTGTAAAGAATTTGACACTATTCACAACGTCTATGGTCGTTAGTCAAAACTTTCGTTTGATTGTATGTAATACGATTCCCCCCTCCCGTCCTTAACCCCTTGTTCTTAAAGCGAAAGTTTAGTAGTGCTTTATAGAAAGCAATTGTGGGTGCAACAAATCCAGTTAATGACAAGTTAATGACAGTTACTGACAAGTTAATGACAATTGCACGTGTTTTATTTTTGAAATACCTTTTCAAATAATTAAACTGAAAATGCGCATCAATATACTCCTCCATTCTTCCGGCATTGGAAAAAAACCCATTACCCCATTTCCATTGTACTGGTGCTTGATCAGTTACTCTTTAAAGCATAGGGGAGAAAAAATCATACTTCAGCGTAAACAGCAGGGTTTTACAGAGAGTGCAACCCTTCTTACATACGAAACCATTTCTCTTCGTCTGAAGTTTTAATGTTGCTCTTCACTCTTTTGATAAGGCTTGCTTCGCTTCATATCCAGGGCTATCCTCAACATGAGGATGGCTGTTGTCCCCTAAAATCTCACTAGTTAAATCACAGAGTAGCTTTGATAGTGACAGTTAACTTTGGATCGTGATGCATACGTCACCATCCTTCACTGGAAAACGAGAAATTCATGTTTTGTGGATATTTGTTTTAGAGTTCTCAAACGTGGTTTGGTAAAAGTAACTTTGACCTAAAGAGTCTCTTTAAAAGCAATTCTTGAATTTAAGGTACCCTTGGGTATACCATAAAAACAAACGGAAAATCAAAGTAAAAAAAAATTAGATGATAGTAAAGAGCAACATAAAAACTTAAAACGATTTGATACTATTCTTTACATAAAGGGCTGCTCTTACGGTAAATTTTTGACTTTTTTTAGCTTGAGCTTTTTTTTAGCTAAATTCAGGAAATGTATTTTTAAAGCGCTATCAAACTGTAATGTAAAGATTTGGGGTTGATGAGGGACGGGGCCCCTCATTTACGTAATTATTTTCGTTCGTTTTATATTCAGATAGCACCCTTTAGTTTTAATTAAAAAAAAAACTGTGTTTTATTTTATCAGTATCTAAAATGATGATATGCCATTATCTAAAATGATACGTATCTTTGTTATTGTCAAGAGTCTAGATTTAAAAAATTCATTGATAAACGACTAATGGTGATAGATCATCTCGTACGAATGCTAAATGCTGATAATCACGCTTTTTATCTATCTATTTGGGAATGGATAAAAAATAGCTAACAAAAGAAGGATATCCGCAAATGAGATAGGGAAAGGTCATGAGGAAAAAATTTAAAGAAAGTTTGAAGGGGAAAAACTTTGAACAGATTTAGGCGGAGGACTAACAATCATAGATGTATTGGACTCAGGTAGCTTCATGGCGCAGCAAATTGTTAGTGGTGGTAAGTGTGTAGATATTTAAAATTTCCGGAAAAGTTTCGGGGAGGGGAAGGGACAAGGATATTTTTCAATATTCAGGGAAGGGAAATTTGTCGCTTTATTAATTGTATTGCCTAGAATATCAAAAATAAAATGTTTAATGAAAATATCCCCCCCCAAAAGAGTGTTTCATCAATATCGTGGGGGGGGGGGCACCTGTTCTCCTCAATTGTCGTGGCTGACTCGAATATACTAACAGAGTATTGATCTTTGAATCAAATAGTTTTGATTCAGTTCCGCTAGGTAGCGAAATAATATAAAGACCTTACAGTACCAAGGACAGTGAAAATGAAATTTGATTGCCTGAGTTGGTTAAGTGGACATTTACACAATCATATATATCTCAATACACTGTGAAAAATTAGGTTTTCAATTTTTAATAGAAAAGATCTTCCTATATATTTATGTAGCTCCTAGTAGTAGTGGGAGCTAAATTAAAAGTAAAAATGTTAATGACAAATCAGCGAAAAATAAGCTAAAAAAGACATGGTACCAAAGATGGTATAGCGTTCCTTTGAAAGTGTAGTTGTTTTCTAAAATATAACGTTGTTAACGTTTGAACGTTTACGGACGTGTTGCAAAGTGTAGCTAATTGATTTTGGTCATTTATTTTGAAAGTTTAATGTGATAGCACAAACAAAATGTAGTACTGCCCTAAAAACTTCATATCCATGAAACAACCAAAAGAACGGTCTTAGAAAGTCGTGCCTTTCAGATTTGGGTAAAAAATGTTTTTATTTTGATGCCTTGGGTATTTGAACTTCACCTTATGCTCGTTATTCTTTAATGGATAATCTTTTTCCTTTATCCCTTCGCCCTATATTTATTTACTATTTATTCCTTGGTAGTTTATTATAATTACCAAGCTTTTTGTTACTCTTTACCACCCCTCCTCAGCCCTAGCTATGAGAAACCTGATCCAACATTATACATATCCATTTAATAATTCAGTTTTATTAAGCATATTTTGAACACATCGACAAGGGGTACAAAACAAAACTAGGCCCATAGCCCATAACCACTAAATCAAATAACAATGGCACTTAACTTTGAATAATTTCTAATAACGGCATCACTGTAATTGTTATAATGCATAGACGAAGCACAATATTAACTGAACTTTTGTTTTTATTTTTGAACTTTTTCTCCTACATGAAAGGGTCGAGTCAGCTTTGATCTAGTGGGAGCTCAAACTGCACTGTGCAGATCAGGGCATCTCTTCAATATAACGATCATAGCTGCTAGCACACCTATTCACGACTCGCCTGACCTGCAGAAAGATATTTTTTTAAATTACCGAGGAGCCTCACTAACAGACATAGCTGAGAATATTTTTGAAATAGTTTTAGTGAACCGTTTTAGAAAAGAGCGAGAACAACGGACAAGAAAAGAACCAGGCTGGTTTTCGCCCTGGAATGGGGTGTGTAGACTATATTTTTTACCCTGCGACTTCTTTTTCATCAACGTTTCACTCACGGATTGGATACCTTTGCAGTCTTTCTTGACTTTATCGCTGCATTTGACTCGATATTACGACCCTTGTTATGGTAAATAATGCTTTAAGACGGTGTACCGACGAAAATAGTCGACCGGCTAAAAGCGTACTACCCTGAGTAACGTACGAATATATGGTGAGCTAATGGAAATATTTGAAATTGCATATGGCGTCCGTCAAGGATGTCCGGCATCGCCAATTTTTTTCAACTAATTGATAGATTGGATTATGAAAAACGCATTGAAAGAAGATGATGGTATCGCCTTTTCAACACAAGAAACAATTGCCGACATCGAATATGCAGACGATGGTACTCTACTCGTGGACTCCGCCCAGAACAGACTAAATATAATAGAAAGAGTAGCAAAGATGGCTAGTGAGACAGGACTGACAATCAGTAACCCTAAAACAAAACATCTTTCAACTAAAGAGAACACTTCAATATACAGCAGTGGAGAATCTATTGAGAGGGTGGACGAATTCAAATACCTGGGTCAATGATAGATGCTAAGGGTGGAGAAGCTAGTGAGATTCAAGAAAGGGTTAGCAAAGCATGGTCCATCTTAGGCCAGCTTATCAAACCACTTTTGAAGGGAAATCAACCTATTGACAAACGTTAGGATCTACACAGCAAGCGTGCGTTCAATTTTGTTATTCGGATCCCCTCAAGGCGGAGGAAGACTGTCAGCTTGACACTCTTGACCAAAAATATCCACGAGCTATTAGCAACTTACGGCTGGCACAAAGAATAAGCAACCAAGAGCTGATGTAAGTATGCGGACAAAAACATAACGTTTCCACCATGATCAAGAAAAGACATCTCAAGTGGCTAGGTCACGTAATGAGACGCCCGGAAGAGATCCTGACACATAAGGTACTACTTCCTCATGGGAAAAACAACAGGTGGCCATATGAAATCTTGGCATAACGTCGTCAATTATCGAACCGCTTGAGAGATTCCGAAAACATGGTCACAAGTGGGATAAGGCATGGCTAGAGTTTATTCGACCACTCACAGAAGACATAACCCAATGGAAGCATTTGATCCAGCAGCTCCTTGATGCCGAGTTGGGCTGAATAGCCTGTGTCTCGTCTAAGCAAGCAAGTAATCATAATTTATAATATAATATAATCATACAGTTAAGAGCTGTACATTCAGTAATATTTTGTCTAATCAAAATGGAGCTCATAATTATATATTATGAAATATATATCTGATAAATTGAAAACAATGATTATTGTCCTCGTAACTTTGTTCAAGCTTTGTGTATTTTAATCATTACCACTGGGAACTACTGAACAAGGCCGATGAATACTAGTCAGAAATATCTGCCGCTATTTCCGTTTTCTTTATAAATGTTTATATATTTATTAGTCAATATTATATATGTATAAATATGTATTATACAGTATATTATGGTATGTCCTATATTATATGTAAATATATACTCGGTTGTTATAAGATATGATGCATTTTATAACTGAATTAATAAACAGCCGTGCGTCCCATTTTGTGTCTGTTGACAGTAATGAACCTGTTGTGTCTGTATTATGCTTATCTTTAGTTATAAATTTCGCTTTTTGTTTCATTTATCTATTTAAGCCTTTCTGTTTCTTCCTGTTATAACCTGTTTATTATTCATACTATCTTTCTATTGTTTATCATTTCTCGGTTTCTTTTTCTTTTTAGTGTCCTCCGTTCGTGACTTATTTTTACAACGGGGCATAAATAAATTGAAATAGTTCCCTATGGGCGTTCATTTTTTTTTGGTATTTAAACCTCCTGCACAGTTCTTGCTTCAGTATACATTTAAACAGTGGCCTTCAATATACTTAATATGTGGCCTGTTAATATGTTACACTTCAGTCAGAACTGGCTGCGAACAATAACATAGTTATGATTGTTCATGTACTTACTATTTCATTAGTAAAAATTTAAATAGTAGCAATTTTTTGATTCTCAAATTCAATTACACCTCCAGTAGAGAGTTAGACCTTCTTCTGATTTTCTAGCGTATTTTTAGCTGATTTTACTTCAAGAAAATAATAAAATTTTCGATTCAAAATTTAGTTTTCAACAAAAAAACCCGAATACCGACAGCTTTTAGAGTACAATCTACCAGGGATGCAAATGCAATGTACCAGACTTATAATGCAAATTGGAAAATTGTACTTAAAGTGTCAGGTTTTAAAAAGAGATCTTTAGCATATTTTGGTAAGATTTGTATAAATTTTTATTTTCACTGTTTATTTCCACTAAAAACTGATAAGGAATCAGTGCTTGTTGCTACAGGATGCTACTAATAACTTTACAAATGGCGTTATATTCTCTTGCAGTTGGTGTTTATCGAACAGAATTTTTCGAATACAAAGATTTCTAAATCTGCTCTAATTTTTGTAATTTTGCAAAATCTTTGCATTTTTTTTTTTAACGGAATTTTATGCAGTAAAAAAAGTACTTCGAAACATTCTATACAAATTCGTAGCTAAATATGTAAATATGTAGGAACTAGAATAAAAAGAGGAAACAATTTTATATATACAGAGAAACAACAACTCAACAAGAAAAAATGCTCCAAGGGATACTAAAAAGCTAATTTTACAATTACAGAAGAAGCTTTGGCAGGATATAGCGAAGATGATAAGAAAGACAAAGCTTCCGGTAAAAAAAAGTTTAATAAGAACAATTTAAAAATGATACGGCAAAGTAGATAAGAAACGTAAAGCTTTTGGGGAAAAAAAGAAGAAAAATAATATGAATAAATGATAGGCAAAGAGATCGAAAACACAGAAATTCGGACAAAAAGAAAAATAACAATAAAAGCCAACGGAAAATGACAGAGAGAAGAGAATCCGAAACGGAAGCTAATGGTAAAAAAGAGAAAAAAGAATAAAAACCTACAAAAAAAGACTTGTATAGCAAAGAAGGTAAGAATCATATTTTCTAGGAAAAAAAGAAGGAAAAAGGAGACAACATATTCCAAATTGCAATACTTAGTAAACAGACTTCTTCAATGAAAGTTCAGAATAAAGTAACAGCAAATACAACTCTCCGTCCAAAGGATTATACGGACTTCTTTATTTATAGAAATTATTGAAGTCTTGCATCTTCTTGGTTAGGTTAACAGACTTCTGTTAGGTTAAACAGACTTCTTCAATGAAAGTTCAGAATAAAGTAACAGCAAATACAACTCTCCGTCCAAAGGATTATACGGACTTCTATATTTATAGAAATTATTGAAGTCTTACATCTTCTTGGTTAGGTTAACAGACTTCTGTTAGGTTAAACAGACTTCTTCAATGAAAGTTCAGAATAAAGTAACAGCAAATACAACTCTCCGTCCAAAGGATTATATGGACTTCTTTATTTATAGAAATTATTGAAGTCTTACATCTTCTTGGTTAGGTTAACAGACTTCTGTTAGGTTAAACAGACTTCTTCAATGAAAGTTCAGAATAAAGTAACAGCAAATACAACTCTCCGTCCAAAGGATAATACGGACTTCTTTATTTAAAGAAATTATTGAAGTCTTACAATCTTGGCTAGGTTATTTTTTACAGTTATGTTGCATTTAGTTGTTTTTTGCTTACGCTTTTTTATTCATTTTCTTGAAATTAAATTATTAAACTGAACTGAATGGAAGTCAAATACGGCAATCATTATATTTGCAAGTCCTCATTCTAGATAACTTCCTGTTTTTATATGATGGGAACATAATGGAGTCTTCGTCGTTAGTTATATCAAGCTTATGAGGAGCAATTGAATATTCTTTATTTTATTAATTTAGGAAAAACTAATCACCTACTGTGTAAGAAAGTCCTCATTATAATTTCTTGTTTAGTATGACGGATTGAAATGTTCGGTAGATTTTCCTTAGATTGAGGAAGAAGTCAATAAATGAAAAAACGTCATATAATGACTTCTGAAATATTGCCATCAAAATATGTCTAGGTATTCATGACGTACTCTTGACTGAAGTAAAAACGAACGAGACAAAGACTATTCCATAAGAGAACTCAGAGAAGATAAAAAGGAGCACTCAAAACACATTTGGCAAAGAAGTATAAAATTAATTTGAAGAACTTGAACACCAAAATAAATTTACTATCAATTCAATATTTTTTTTCTTCGATGAGTCATTTTGCTAAAGAATTGGGACAATAATCAAACTTTAGCGCAAACAGCGAGGCCTTGAGGAGGGGACAACCCCCCTCATTTACGTAATAATTACTGTTCCTTTTAAGGTTTGATGTTGATCCTTACTTTCAACTGAAACAACTTGTTTATTTTATTTAGTTTCATAAAAGAGCTGAGAGAAAAAAAAATAATAAAGGAACACTTGAAAACACATTTGACAAATAAGTACAGAATTAGTTTGAAAAACTTGAACAGCCAAACAAATTTATTGTCAATTGCTATTGTTTTACTTGGAGAAATTATAATCAGAAAACAAAAACCGGCTCCAAATTAGTCATATAACAGCGCTATATTCATCCGCGGCTCCTATTAATGCAGCATCGATCAAAAATGACTTGACAAATTTTTATTCGGATAGCTGCTTTAAATCCTTCAGGAATTCTTCGGGGCTTATTATGTGGGTGGATCCTGAAAATTAAAAAGAATTAATAATTACCTAATTGATTACTTAAATTCAAATATTAGTGAATTATATTAATGCTATTTGTTGATCAAACTAATTTAAATTATTGGATAGTAAAATTAAGTAAATTAATGAAATTAACTAATAAATTATTTAATAAAATAATAACCCAATAGCTAAGTAATAATTTGTATTCTGAAATCAAAAACAAACAATAATTACCAAATTAATTAATTAACTAATATTCTTTTAGTATTAAAATGAAATAAATTAATGACATTAATAAAATAATTACCTAATAGCGAAGTAATAATTACCAGTTAATAGTCAAACTTGTATATTATGGTTGCAGCATTTACTGGAAACTAGTAAAGAACGAACTCTAGTCTACATACAGTCACCAAAAATAAAACGTGTTTAGAGAAAAACTGCAAAGTGAGGAAGAACTGCCATCTGTAGCTGTTTTAGGAGTGTAACTATTATTTTGATTCATCTTAATGGTAGAAGTTTATTACGAAAGAAAATCTATCAGAATTTCGAAAAATAGCCCAAAGCACCACACAAACGGAAATGAAAAAATAGAAATGGAAACTGCACCATTGGAATCTGAACAGGCATACCCCCTTAGGAGAATTAGAGTCCCCGATCTTGAGTAACAAGGAAAATCACTTTATCGCATAAGAGGTAGTGACGTGTCACCTTTTTCTTTTCTTTTTTCTTCTTCTTCTTGGTTTTTTCTTTATCTTTTTATTATCTTTTTTTATTATTATTCTATCTCTATTTATTATTTAGCTTTATTCATTTATTTAACTGTCTTCATATATTATTTTCGTTGTTTTCTTCTTCGTTCTTTTCTGTCGCCACTTGTGTGGCGCCGAAACATCATAAACATATTTAACGGTTTATTTGAAAGGGAATTGCTATATCTTTAACCTTTATTTATCCCGCAAAGAGTCAGATATAGATGTTTATAATACGTCATTGTCGAATTCTCTATGTAAAAAAGAAAAATGGCCAAATGTGTCAAATTGAACCGTTTTGCTTGAACGAATTATGCGAGTTAAAAATAAGCGGTATTACTTCCCTAAACATCATAAAAATAGACTTTAAGCTTTCAACGCTAGCTCATATAAGCTTGAATTATGCAAGCTTAAGTGAGTAACACTGCTTCATAAAATGTAACAAAAATCACAGTTAAGCTTGTTAGGCGAGCTCAAATGAATTAAACTACCCCAGTAAGAACAATGCAAATGGCGTTTAAGATTTTTAGCGTTTTAGCGTTTAAGGTTTTGGCGTTTAAGGTTATTGTGCAATCTCAAATGAACTCAAATGAGATTACAGGAGCTCAAATGAATAATTTGCTAAAGTCAATCTAACAAAGATGGCATGTGTTTTTAGCGTTTTTAGCGTTTAAGGTTTTGGCGTTTAAGGTTATTGTACAATCTCAAATGAACTCAAATGAGATTACAGGAGCTCAAATGAATAATTTGCTAAAGTCAATCTAACAAAGATGGCATGTGTTTTTAGCATTTTTAGCGTTTTAGCGTTTAAGGTTATTGTGCAATCTCAAATGAACTCAAATGAGATTACAGAAGCTCAAATGAATAATTTGCTAAAGTCAATCTAACAAAGATGGCACGTCGAACTTAAATGAGCAATATTACTTCAATGCACATAATCAAAATGGCATATGAGCTTGTTACACAATTTCAAATGAATAACACTGTTTCACTAAATATAAACGTCACTGATTATGCAATCTTAAAAAAGCTCATTTTATAGCTACAAGAAGCACATTAAGTCGAATCTCAAAGGAGTTCAATGAGCTGAAATAAGCAACACTACTTCCTTAATATACTGGAGAAGGTACTGAAGTCAATTTTGCGAGCTCAAATGAGTAAAGGTGCTTTAATAGATGTAACAGAAATGGCACACAAACAGTGATCGGCTCTTTTGATGTGAGCCGGGCTTTTGACTCGTCGGTGCACACGCAGATCCTTCTAGAAGCATATGAAAAAGGGCTAAATTTGTGTATTGTCAGAGTATTATATTGTATGCACAATAAACTTAGAGCGCAAATCAAAATACCCTCCAATCCGGTCGAATCCACTGTTTTACCGGTCCTTAAAGGAGTCACGCAAGGTTCGGCTGTGTCTCCGAGTTTGTACAACAATAGTGTTCTGCCGGCGCAAGCCCGAGTAGCTACTTGCTGGGTTTCAAAAGGGATTGATGCTTTGTTGATGACGTATGCTGACGACTTAATTTAATTTGAACAAATCCGCTAATCGACTATCAAAGAATTTTGACGTGTTGAATAGGGAAAACACTGACGTAGGTTTGTCGTGTAATGTGTCAAAATCTACCGTCTTGTTTTTCAATGCGGAGCACTCCGAAGAAGAAATCCCTTTGGGCAATTCAGTTGTGAAACCATCTGGAAGTATTACTTATCTTGACTTACGAATCAGTCGAAGCCACCTCTCCACCAGGACGCTGCTTATGCGCCACATAGAAGTTAAAATCCGGATTACGTACGGGTCAATTATTGGTAACAGACATCGGTCCTGAAGTAAATATCTTGCGTCACTGTATAATACCATAGCCCTTCCACATGTATTGTATATATCACTCTTTTCGAAATACCTGTCGTCCACTCAGTGTGCAAAAGTAAGAGTTCTGTTTTTTTTTTATTCGCGAAGTTCCTTCTGACAATTCCACCATGGACGAGTAACTCCTATATCATGCGTAATTATGGCGTATCCGGTCCTACTGTCTGTGCTAACCGTGTCGCCGAGAATTTTCTGAAAAACGCCAAGGGAAGAGCGAACCCTTGGCTAGCCATCTAGTGCCAGTAATTTTGCTAATGTACATTATATGGAAATATGTTTGTTGATTTTCCCTAGTGTGACTTTTTTTTTCTTTTTCCTTCGTTATACTCCTTTTTAATTCCATGTGAGTTTTCGGACAACAAAATTACTTACTTACTTACTTACAAATTACAGGAGATCAAATGAGCCTAACGTCTTCACTGCGTATAAAGGAAATGGCATTTAAGCTGATTATACAATCTCAAATAGCCCAGATTATTCAAAATCCAATGAACAAAAATACTTCACTAAACAAAATTACAATGACACTTAAGTTTATTATGAGAGCTCAAATGAATAGAACTACCCCACTAAGGAAATATTGAGTTAAGAGGTACCTATCAGGGATAAACTTTATTTCTGCTATGGCCGTCAATCCCTTCTTTTTTCAATAATCTCTTATCATTTTTCAAATATTCATAGATAGAATCCATTTTTTTTCTGGTTTTGTTACTCTAAGATTTAATTTCACATAAAATTAAAAACAAATATATAGCCCTAAAATTGACTAGAAAATAAAAGACTTGCAAAGTAAACCCTCATTTTTTCCCTTAGGATAGTGCATGCAGAAAAATTTAGGGCTTATGTGACGTTTGCTGGTTGATTTTAATCCTTAGTCATTTATCACCCATATTTATTAATAGTTTTTTTTTTTTATTTCCGTCCCTGTTATTATCCCCCCCCCCTATCGGCCTACTATATCCTTTTTGAGGTAGATTAAAAATGAAAATATCTCCTCTTTCTTTAAAGACCAGGGCTTTTGTAGGGACAAGTATTTTATACTGATTAAAAAGTTAACAAAGAAAAACATCTTATATTATGTCTCCTTCTTGAAAAACTAAATGAAATAAAAAAAAAATACTAGAATCCATATTGTATATACTATTATTAGTAATTATTGGCAGATAAGCGTTCATCATGGGGAGCACATTCTTACTAATAGTTAAGGTTACATACCTTGTATTATAGCGTATGTTCATTTCATTTGTTTTTATTTGGTTATTTCAACTTATTAAGCGTTTTGTGTTTTGTTACCATGTGGAGAGTTGAAGGGTTATCGTATTGATATCTGCACCAATCTCTGAGAGTATTTTATTTTGAAAGTGTTTATCATTGGATGCGCAAGCAGGACACATTGAGGACTTTAAGAGATGACATCTTTGGAAGTGTGTTGAAGAGTGGCGGATATGTGTAATATATATAGTGTAATAATATGTGTAATAATATAGTGTAATAATATATGTGTAATAATATATATATATATATATATATAGTGGCGGATATAGTGTAATTTATGATACTATTTAGTGGCTACGGAGATTTGTCAAGGTATGAAGCATATTGAATATCGTAGCTTATTACAGTGTATAAGAACATCCCTCAAGATATGGAATACGCTGAAAATCGTAGCGAATCATAGGCTACATTTTATGTGAATGTAATGACATGGCAGGGATATCCATTTAATTTATTTTTTTATCGATTACAAAATTTTGCTGGTTGCCATGAGCCTGTGTCTTTCATTTTACAGTTAATACCGCGTAACAGAGGCCACGTATTATTATGAAATTGTGACCATATGAGGCATTCCCCAAGGATCTATAATTATCAGTTCTTCGAAAAAATTGCTCCGATCAGCAAATCTTAAAAGAAGATGGAAATTTAGTTCCAAGGCAAAGTGTAAAAAGCATCCTTGTTCACCTTTTCGTGATCAATGGACCAAGAAATTGGTTAAAATCTACGAATGGCGAACCAAAAGGGTTCCTCTGCGGCACCTCACAATACATTTCCATTTATTGTCACTGTCACGCCTAAAAGATATTTGGGAAATACTTTTGGACAATTTTTTGTATAGTCTATACTTACTAGATTCATTAAGTTTTCCACTCATCAACTTATATACTACACATTTTTTGGCATTTTAAATAACTTTTTGAGGTTTTCTTTTTCTTCTTTGTTGCTTCTGTGGGTTTTTCCATTACCTAACATAAGAAGCAAATTCGGCTCTATTGGAGTTCATGATACACTTTTTGAAATAAATACTATCTGAAAATATGATACCTTGAAGTTATATATGACATTTTCAAATTTCAGAAATAATTAAGAAAAACCTTATTCTAAGCTATTCAAAGAATTAAATTAAAGAAACAAAGACAAAACAAGGCGAATATTTTGGTAAGACAACCACTTCCCTTCTTCAGTGCCATAAGTGGAAGTTACAAGGAGACACGGTCACATTTTTTCAATGAAAACGTGAACGAAACAGAGGTGGTTGTCTACCCGAATATTCGTCTTGTTTCGTCTAGCATTGTTGTTGCTTTAGCGAAAGTCTTATCCTTGTAGGGTATACATGGCAAACACACTAACGAGATTAGTGCTATGTACGAGAATAAAACTGCTGCAGTCAAGGTAGAAAATGAGGTTAGTACCTGCTTTCTTATTAAAAGAGGAGTTAAGCAGGGTTATGCTCTATCCCCATTTACACGATTCACTTTGATGGACTTTATCTTAAGGAGCACAGGAAAGGCAATGGGAGACCACGGAATCAAATGGGGAGGAAAAAATTTCTTGGACTTAGATTATGCTGATAAAATAAGGATCCAGGATGAAATTAAACCCTAGATGAAAGGAATTTTTCCAGAGATCGTAATGCAAACAGTAGTCTGCAAGAAAAGTGTGGTTCAATACCACTTTCTATGGCTATAATGCGAGAAAGTTTATCGGAGGCGAATGTGATTTAAAAAATTATCATATTCTCTTATGAGAAATCAGCGGGATAATCTATATCCGATCACCCTCTTTTCCTCTTGATCTGCATTGTCCTGCTGATTTAGTTGATTTTCCTCATTATCCTGTTGATTGTCCTGTTGAACAGCTTAGGAAAGAGGTTTTGGAAAATTCCGTATACAATATTTAGGGGTTATAGTGAAGATAAGCTGAAAAACGGTGCAGCTTTTTAGGGACTGACAAAACTTACCAATGATAACTTCCCAAGTATTAATAGCTTTCGTAACTTCGTAAGCACAACGAATCTCTGAAAATGTGGCACCACCAACGATGAAAACAATCAGCCGCGGAACATTTTTCATATTTTGCTGTGATCTGTCCTTGTGCCACTGACCATAACGAGCACTGTAAATGAAAAATATGTTTTTAAAAGAAGAAGAAAAATAATAGAAAGAAGAAAGAAGAAGAAAAATATGTGGTGTTTTTAAAGAAGAAGAAAGATTAATCAAATTATTCAAATAACAACTGAATGTATAGTATAGCACCAAAAATTAAAGGGAAAATCCGAAATTTTCAGATTGTACAGAAGAGTGAAAAAATTGCATGCCATAAAGATCATAAAGGCCATATCTGACATTTTCACCTTTCTGAAAAAAGTTGATGTCATAAAGGCGTATCTGCCAAATGTACATCCCTTAAAGAAATATCTGACACTTTCGCACTCCTGAAAAATTACATTCCATAAAGGTCATATCTGACATTCTTTCATTTCTGAAAAAAAATCATGCTAAAGGCCAAAAGGTCATAAAGGCCATATCTGACATTTTCACTCTTCTGAAAAAAAGTTGATGTCATAAAGTCAAATCTGCCAAATGTCCATCCTTTAAAAGAATATCTGACACTTTTTCACTTCTGAAAAAATTGCGTGCCATAGGGGCCACTGACATTCCGCACTCCGCAGAAAGTGTATGCCATTGGGGTTAAAAGGGTCAATATCTGTCATTTTAAGGCCGTACTTGACATATTCATATTCCTGCAATAATTACCAAAAACAGCTTGTTCAGATGTTCTCAAAGGAAAGATCATATGAATGTAAATGAGGAGGATCAAAACTTTATCAAACACATATTCGCTTGTTGATTTTTCCTTTGAGAACTGCTTCTTTGGCAATCACATCAGAAGTGTAAATTATCATATATGATCTTTAAGGCGGACAGCTATTAGTTTTTAAGCGAATGCTCAAAAACAGAGCTTGAAAAAATAAAACAGTGTCAGGGCTGCGCTTGGAATTTCACAACATCCCGAAATTCCCTTGTAAGAAAGCCCAAGGTTTGAAAAAAAAATCTTAGTAATAACTCTTAATAACTTTTAATATCACCGTGACAATAGCAAGAATACACGAAACATATTTAAAAATCATTTTGACTCAGTTGGAATCTGAAATATCTTAATAACTTCCAGTATCAATGTCTCTGTGCAAAAGACAATCTAATTTATCAATATGTTTTGCGTGATCGTGCTATGTCCATGGTGATATTGGAAAGTATTAAGATGTGAGTTTTATTTATTGTTTTTGTTTTCATTTTCTTTTTATGTTTTGTTTGATTTAGCTTAATGGATTTTTTTCGTTGACAAAGGCTTCCGGACTCGAGGCCAAAATACTCGGATTGCTTTATTATTTAAAGTTTGTTGCTTTCTTTGTTTTTCTACTGCTTCGTTTTATATATTACGCCCGTTTTCACTATATTTTCATTTGTTAAACTTTCTAGCTGAATCGTCCCACATCGTGGAACCAAGTGGAACCAAGGCCAACGTCTATATTAGATTTTTGAGGCCTAGTGTAAGTAACTATTGGGGAGAGAATTCGGGCGATAAAGCCCCTTGGGTCGTTTAAAAGAAAGTAGCAAAAGAATTTGTTATATCAAGGTTAATGGTTTTTTTTTGTAATTATTATCTGATGAAAGATTGGTCATTTTTTTTCTTTTCTTTTTTTTTAGTCATTTACCTAACCTTACACCTAAAATCCATCTGTACCTCAAGAAGCAGCCGAGGCATCAAAAAGGAGTCAAAGATCGTCCTTGCAGATCTGTCTGGTAGGTTTGGCATACGATGCTCCTGAGTCTACCTCTGCGGCATGTCTCTAATAGTCTTGCCAGTGGAGTGCTGCATTTGGTTGCCAGGGATTGTCCATACGTAGTACGTGGACAAGGCATCTCCATTGGTGAACTCTTATGCCATCTGTCATAAGAAGGTGACCAATCTTGTCTCGGATGGATTGGTTGGTTATCTTCTGCTGCCCCTTGATGTTGAGAATTCTCCTGAGACATGTGTTCTCGAAAGCAAGAATTCTCCACTCCTATTCCTGGCTCAAATGTCAGGTTTCGGCTGTGTAAAGCAGAACTTGCATGACTTGGCTATGAAAAGTAGCAATTTTAGCCGTAAAGAGAAGCTTTGGGACCGCCAAACTTTCCGTAGACTATTGAAGGCTCCATTGGCTTGACCAATTCTTGAAATTACTTCATTACTGGTAGATCCTGTGTTTTCAATTATGCGACCTAGGTTTCTGAAATGAATACATTGTTCTGTGTGTTGATCTCCACAAGCAATAGTCGGTAAGGAGTCTGTGGTGGCCATGTATTTTGTTTTTTCAGTATTTATTTGTAAGCCGACCAGGCAGCCCGTCTACCTCACTTGATCTAAGAGTTCTTGAAGTCGTTCCTGGCACGATTCTAGTACGGCGACATCATCAGCACGGTATGTATTTCCCAAGCGTACTTCAGGATTCAGCTGGCTGCCGTCTGCTGGTTCTTTGCATTATGTAAGCCATGATAACCGTGGAGAATAGCGGCGACAAGACGCAGCCATGCTTAAATCCTGATAGGATACTAAAGAAATGGGTTTGGTCATCTGGTGTCTTTACACAGCCCTCACTGTCTTTATAGAGAACGATTATCAGGAAAACTATCTTTTCTGGGATTCCGTAGCGCAGTAGGATCAACCACAGACTCTGATGGTCCACTGAGTCAAATGCCTTATGAAAATTGACAAGTATCATATAGATTGTTTTTATCACCACTCTCTGCTTTCTTCCGCCAGTAGCCGTAAAGTAAGCATCAGCTCCACATAAGAACGATTTGGTCGGAATTCCTGTTGCTCTTCAGGGAGGTGCCTGTCTAGCGGTGGGCTTAATCGCTGCAGTGCAAAGTGTAACAGCAATTTGCTGAGTATAAAAAGCTGAATATCCCGCGGAAATTCAGTCTTCGGCAGGGAGACATTTCACTTTTTCACACTTACTGCTTCTCCTACAATTTCAATGGATGGCGAAGGATCCGTGATAACATTTAAGGAGAACATAGTTGTTTCAGGGATCTCTGGGTGGTTATTTGGTAGAGGTCTGTTCAACAGCTTTTCACAGTGGCTAGCCCAGACTGCGATCACTTTAGTATTATACAAGCTACTCTCAGAGGAAGTATCAGCGGGACCGCTTTGAATGCAGCTCAGCAGATTTTTTCACTATTATCTCAGAAATTTGAAATCAAAGTATATCCGTCAAGAAATGCAACTACTGAAATAGAGGTTCCTGAAAAATAATAACTAAAACCGAATCCTTTTCGCTCAGATATAAGCTCTTTGAGACTGGCAAACAATTTGCTATGGTAATTGAACAGTTTGCTATGCTAATTGTGACAAATTCCAATTAAAGCCGAAAAAACTAAGGTAAAAGATAAGGTAAAGAATACGGTATTGGATTTTATAATTCTTACCTGTGGTGCTGATCACCATTTCATGACCCTTCAGCAAAGAGGTGCTATGGGAGGGGGCAGCCATCTTTCACTTTCACATACCCTTCCTGTCTGCATGCCCCAGATTTATCCAGGCACTCATTTAGAGCTGAGCCGACTCGGGCTGAACTTACAGAGTGACGCCACTGCCCCTTATTCAAACCAAACAACCAGCAGTACCAGGACTCAGACCCCTTTTCTCACAGCAAAAGGGTCCAAAGGACAGGGGTGAGAATCACAATTATGTAGGGGTGGCAAAATAATGGTATAAATGGAAATCAAGAATTTTCAAGCCCTTTAGTAATGTTGATACAAACAGCAACGGAGAATCTTCTGGCTGTGATTTATAGAGTTATTGGATCAACAATTTATAGAGCTACTGGATCTATAATTTATGGAGCTACTGGTTCTATAATCCCACTTAAAAAGTTAGCTTGAATTCCATTAGTTTATTTTCTTGACAAGTTACAGAGACTAAAAGATACAGAGTATCCAAAACTGTAAGACTTGGTCTTGCCAACGCATCAGCACGTAAAAGAGAGATTCAGCAACGTTTTAACGTAGAATACACTCACTTCAAATTTGTTTGAAGTGATTTACTAAATTCTGAAACTTTGTTTTAAATGCCGGTCGTTCAGCATTTGGCACGTGAATATTGCAATTGCAACCAGCCCTGCTGCTCTCATTGAGCGGGACCACAGGAAACGACTAAAAAATCCCCGTGACAGTCGGCTTCTGATAAATATGTGCTTTGTCTAAATGGCAAGAACTCTCATCCCAGCTAGTCTTCTTTATCCAGGCGTCAAAAAAGCTATGAATAAACCACAGCACATCCGAGAATGAATAAACTAAGTGCATTTCTGTCAGAACATTTATGGACACAACGCGAGGGAAACTTCGGTACTTAAATGAAATACGTTCCGTTTACAACTTGATACGTGTACATGAGCACTTGCTATCTAAAGACAATTCAGGCTACATACACGAATCCAAGCGACAATTTTGTCGTAAAACAGAGAGACATCTTTATGACATACTTTGGTATTAGCTGATCATACAATGAATATTACTATCTCTCAAAATTATCCTTGTTTAACAAACAGGAGAATTTAAGGTTCTTCTGTTTCAAGGTAGCATCCACTTAGGTTTTAAAATTTATATCCAAAATACTGCTTCTCTATCAGCTTAGAAAGGAAAGAAGAATATTCTTATGTCACACAAATATATCATTTACGTCTACCAAATCCACAGAGATACGTTCAACGCTTGCATTGTCGACATAAATCCAAATCGAATACCCAAAATTCTCTATTCTTTAAGAATGAGAGCGTAAATTAGTGGAACACGATTCCCATTAAAATGTCCGTCGAAGTTATTCGACTCGTTCAATTCGACTCTATCGTTATTTGTCCTTTAAAAGAAAGCTCAACGAGCATTCGTTTTCTCTTCTACCGGGTCTTATAAATGAAATATATGTTCCTGAATTATATGCCGAACAAACTGTTAAGAGTTTCATCTTTTTTGTTGTTACCCAGTTCTAGAGGAATAGAATATAGGAAATTGGAAATAGAAACGAATCTTTAGTACCTTATCATACTTGCCAATTCTTGGGCGCTTTTAAAGGAAGGGCCAAAAAAGAGTATGAGCTTTAGAGTGCCACTTACAAATGATGTAACTTCAAATTTCCCTTCTTTCCCTCTCTTTTGCTATTAGCCAACCACAGAGAACATGGAAAATGAATAGAATGGATCTTTGATGCCTTAACAAACAGCACTGTGAGTTAAAACTACCAGCACCATAATCACGACGCTATGACCAGTTGAGATACTTTTCCGATCACCTAGCATTAGAAACATGAGTTTGACATTGAGAAGCTGTTTTTTAAGCGCATACAGTTTAAGTTAAAGATCGATAATGGCTATTTAAGGTGTTTTTGGGCAACGAAGAATAAAATATGACCTGGTGGGTATTCCTCTAGCACCAGTTGAAGCAGCTCGTCCAGCAAGATACGGGAAATGCTCTCCATCAAGTTTATCATCAATGGCATCTTCCATAACATCCTTGATAATAGGAGTCCAGCGGGACATCTGGTAAGTCTGTTCTCTTTCCTTGCGATTTGGACACCACTGCTTTCTACGACCTCCCTATAATAAAAAATTCAAATTACGACAAATACTCACTTCTCAGACAATACTCTTTAACATTTAATTAAACTTATGCTGCAAGCCAAAAATGGAATGGGGGAGAGATTAGCATACTCCCAAGAATTGTAGTTCCTAATATTCAGAAAAAGGGCATAATTTTCACCTCTAACACTTCAAGCAAATCGAACCACTATTTCTTCTAACAAAACTTGACGAATGATTTAGATTCCTCTTCGAACTTTATCTTCACAAATCGCTTCATTGTCCGAAATATGATCAAGTAATTTTTACCAATGCTGCCGTTAAACCAATTTTACCGAAAGAATGAAGTGGTCACACTTATGTCCAGAATGCAGTCGCGTCCTAGGTGCGATTATTTACCCTAATTTAAAATTGAAAGGACAGTTTTACCATTTCATTTTATGATATTTTACCAATGACAAATAAAATGAAATAAGATGATCTAATATGTCAGTTTCAGCAAGTTAACGAATAACGTTTAACGTTTAACGAATAACGTTTTACCTACCGCCAGAAGCAGCCAAATGCGTGGAATACGGTCGCGTTATTAGTCTTGCTTTAAAGTTGAAAGAAATATAGCGGTTTGATTCGATTCCCTTTGTATATCTTGCATTTAAATTTTTACAGGGCTTTCCAGAATACATTTTCCGTCTCACCAGCGTAAATTACGTGTTAAATAATACACACCATCAGTTTATTTTTATGGGAGGGGGGTGAAGACCGGATATTTTAAACCCTTCTAGGACCACATTCCCTTTTTCATGTGAATCGTATCTACTTGAATGTTCGTTTTTCTGAACCAAATGTTCAAAAAGGAATTTCAGTAAAAATACACTAAACAGTACTTTTCCTTCATTTTTTATTTTATTCTGAATGCCCAAAAGTCAAAAATCAGGACATTTCCATCACTCTCGGTCTTAAAAAAACACAATTTTTAAAGTCCCTTCCATTTTTCGTAACAACCTTCTGATTATTTTCGAAACTTTCATTCTGTAACTATAGAACCGAAACCTCTAGTGAAATAAAAACTTGCTTACCTCATTGATGACACAGAACCCCAGATTTGTCATGTTGGTAATGATGGGTCGTTCGGGGTCTGGTATTGCCGCATGTTGAATAAGCTTAGTTAGATTTTCTCCAGATATTCCGTTTTTTGACAAAATGTAGAGAAGGATTATACGAATCTGTAAAATCAATTTAAATTAGTAAGCCTCCAATTTAATTTAATTAATCAAATTTAGTCCTCCGATTTAGTTATTTTGAATTATTTCTAACTGGGTTTTGAATTTAAACAAAGTCCCAAAAATTGAGAAGACCAAAGAACATGCGAAACTGGAAAACTTCTTAATTCTGGATACTTTGGGTATTTAACAGCTTTTAATACAATTTAAAACACTAGCCAGAAGCGTCCTGAGGTGAGCCTCAAATTTTATTCGCACTTCATTTTTTAATGACTCGACAATCCTATCGACACCACTGCCCGGAACTCACAGCCATAATAAATCCTGGTTCATCAGCGAGAACTTGCAATACGTGCTTGCTCCCTATTGGTTAATAGAATTAAACTACCAAGCAGGAAACAATAGAATAATAAATTAATTGCCAGGCGATTTTCTAAACTATTTTTTTTAGCGGGAGTTTTTTTTTTTACTTTCAATCGGTTCGCATTGAAGCAGTGAAACTTATTGTAATAGTTACGGATTGCAACGGATAAGCTCTTTCAATATTTGTTTACTCCTGAAAAATAATAGCATAAGAATTCCGACACCAACATTTTACTCAAATACCACTCCATTGGGCAAAAAAAAATCTATTTTCCTACCACATATGAATTCAACAAAACCAGTTACCTTAATTTATTCTTTTTTCCAAAATACCAGAAGAAAATGTGAAAAAGGAATTCATAAGAAACGAGAACCCCCATTCCTCAAGACAGAGGATCCTTACGTGTGTCGCATATGTAAAAATTTTAATTGACTAAATTTGGCCAATATGTAGATATAAACCAATATGAAAATTTGGCAAAATATGTGATAGCTATGTTAGGCGAAAAAAAAAATCAACAAAATAAAACGTCACTCTATCTTTAAAACATGGAAATAGATGGACAGAACGGTGCCTCCCTCTCCCTCTCTCTCTCTCTCTCTCTCTCTCTCTCTCTCTCTCTCTCTCTCTCTCTCTCTCTCTCTCTCTCTTCATCACGGTTATCCATAGCAATTATATGGCGGAGATATGTCGACTTTATCACTGATCTTTAAATTATTTGGGGGAAAAATCACCTTGGTTTCAAAATTTCGAAGCGGGATAGAAGCACGTTTTTCAAACTTCGTACTTTTGAAATATGGTTAGCTAAACTGGTACCCAAAACAATCCATAGATGATTCCTCTGGAAAACATCTAACAGTATCTTTACTGCATCCACCATCCACCATCCACTGCATACTAGTAATACTACATAGATAAGTGAACGTGTCCACTTGATTGATCTTCTTGTTATAACGAAGCAGAACTCTATATAACAGATTTGAAAGCTTCGCCTACCCCATGTTGCAACTTTGCGATCGGTAGGCAACCATATGTTTCTTACCAGAATAGATACCAGAAAACATATATATAAAAAAATATTTTAATTCGCCAGAATGTAAAGAGAATACATACCAGATAATCTAATAGTTCTTGGTAACGAAAATTAACCTGATTTTCAAAAAAGAAGAGAACGCCTCCAAATGTCAAGCAATCTTAATGAAAAATATCATCAGATTCAGCATATTAGAGAATCTTCCTATAGAGGTTTCATTTGTCAGCCAGCAACTGGCTGAAAAAATCCTCGTCTTCTCACTTCTTTCATTTTATTTTGTATTTATTATATCCTTTCCTTTTTTGGTTTCATTCGCCATGTATAGCCAGTGCGATCTTAGAATTTATTTAATAATAAATACTAAATGTAAACAACGGGTTCTGAGTCAATTGGCTATCTTCAAATTTTTATAGGATGTCTATAGGAATAAAAGGGGTTGAGAGGGGAGTTGATTGCAATCTGACCACTTTGGTCACTGAAAAAGGGCAGTAGAACCTTTAGTTTCCATTCGAGTGAGCCCCATTTCTATCTTTTAGGACCATATTTCAGTATGATCCCCCTGGGAAGGAAATAACAAAAAATAAGAAGCTAATAAACCACGTTCCGTGATCTTTCTTCTGGCAAAAAGCAACATTTTTTAGATAGATTCAGCATATTAGAGAACCCTCCTATAGACATTTCATGCTCCTATTCAAATTCATCAAATTTGAACATTCTAACATTCATTTGAGCGTCAAACATTCTAGTCTGTTTGCCCTCTGCCGTTTATGTCAATATATTACCATGGCTCCGGTCTCATTTTTATCAGTTTTTTTTTTTTTTTTTTTTTTTTTTTAGAAAAAATAAGCGTTTGATAGAGCAACAGTGTTGTAAAATTGCGACATCAGCTTATTACTTTTTTTAGTGGATGGCAATGACTGTTTGTCACGTGAGCGGTGGTTTACAGTAATTTAAGTATTTCCGATATGACCAAGAAGACCATTCTGGTGAAGTCAAAAAGCCCTTTAAAGTCAAAATGGGTAAAATTCAGACAACATTAGCTATTAAGAATTATAATACATAATATAAATAGAATACATAAATTAAAATATTAGTAATATAGGCAATAAATTAATTTTATCTTTGTTTTAGCCATTGTTTTGAACAGACAGATATCCCCAAAGCATGGCCAGGAGATAGAGGGGAGCACATAATAAAAGGAATAAAAATATAAACTATCTCGTTGTTTAATAGTAACAGCCTAAACGTAAATGTAAGTATTGTTTTATGAAAAGTACTGTCTTGGTAAGCACAATATTAGTTGGAAGTACCAAGACACTCTTTGTCCCACTCACGATAAAACTCTCTTAGCTCCGAATACCTCAGCAAATGTAGTGGATACAAGTCCATCGGAGAAATTCTTTTCATTTTTTAGGTCATTTTTGACAAGATTATGAGGTACACCTTTGCTTTGAACATGAAAATAATTAGATTAGGAATAACTATATTTCAAAGAAAAAGAATCAAGATACGATGTTGGAAGGACATTCGTAAACGTAAATAAAACAAAAAATGAAAAACTACTCTCACCATACTTATGGTGATGGTATCACCATATGGTGATGGTATGGTATGGTATGGATGGTATGGGTATGGTGATACTTATGGTATCTTATGCCAGCAAATGGTACAAAATTAGAACCACGTGATTCGTCTCTTGGACTTCAGGCAAAAAAAGGACGTTCGATTTGTATTATCTCAGTATTATTTCACTATTATCTCACTATTATTTTACTATTATCTCAGAAATTTTAAAACCAAAGTATATCACGTCCAGAAATGCAACTACTGAATTAAAGGTTCCTGAAAAATAATGACCAAAACCGAATCTTTTTCTCGGGGTGTATAAGTTCTTTAAGACTAGCAAACAGTTGTAATTAAAAGTTGTAACAGTTCCTATGGTAATTGTAACAAATTCAAATTAAAGCAGAGAGCAATAAGGTAAAAGGTAAGGTGAAGAATACGGCATTGAATTTATAATCCTTACCGGCGGTGCTGATGTCCATTTCATGACCCTTCAGCCAAGAAGTGCAATGGGAGGGGGGCAACCATCCTGCATTTTCAACCACCCTTCCTGTTTGCATTCCCCAGATTTATCCAGGTGCCCATTTAGAGCCGAGCCGACTCGGGCTGAGCTTACAGAGTGACGCCACTGACCGTGGTTCAAACGACAAACAACCAGCAACACCAGGACTTAAACACCTTTTCTCCCAGCCAAAGGGCCCAAACGGCAAAGGTGTAAACCACACCTATGTAAGGGTGGCATAATAATGGTATAAATGGAAATCAAGAATTTTCTGAACCCTTTAGCAATGTTGAAACAAACAGCAAAGGAGAATCTACTGGCTGTGATTTACAGAACTACGGGCTCAATAATTTATAGACTGGCTGTATAATCCTACTTAAAAAGTGAGCTTGAATGCCATTAATTTATTTTCGTGACTAATTAACAACGCGTCCGTGATCTTTTTTCTGGCAAAAGTAACATTTTTTTAGATAGGAGCATGAAACCTCTATAGGAAGATTCTCTAATATGATGAATATGATGATATTTTTCATTAAGATTGCTTGACATTTGGAGGCGTTCTCTTCTTTTTTGAGAATCAGGTTGATTTTCGTTACCAAGAACTGTTAGATTATCTGGTATGTATTCTCTTTACATTCTGGCGTATTGAAATGCTTTTTTTTATATTTTTCTGGTATCTATTCTGGTAAGAAACCTATGGTTGCCTACCGATTGAAAAGTTGCATCATGGGGTATGTGAAGCTTTCAAACCTGTTATCGAGTTCTGCTTCGTTATAACGAGAAGATCGATCAAGTGGAATGAAACCTTATATGGTACACAAGGCAAGTTGTGTACCTAAGGGCAAATTGTGGTTCTCGAGTCGCATGTGGCTCTTTGAAAGAATAGGTACGATTCCCGAAAAGAAATGAGAAAATTAAAAGGAATTCATGGAAATAAAAATTACTTTCAATAAATTCAAAATAAAGAAAGTGAGAAGAAACATTTTTGGACAATTCACATACCAGTACGATCACAATGTCTTGAGACAAAAAAAAATTTAATAAAAGTTATTCCAAATAACAATTATAACAAATTACAAAAGAACTATACGAACTTCAATGAGTTCTAAGTCTTAAACTACCTGACAAACTCATACAATCTGCGAGTAAACCTAGTGGAAACTAGTGCCATAATCAAACAACCTTACTAACGTAATTTAAATAATAATGTACCTTACTACCTTACTCATGGTTTTCTAAGGTAAGAAAATCTGTTCGCAGATTATTGTCTATATTAGGCACAGCAAATTCTTGTGAGCCACTTTTTTCAACAACGAAGTTTATAAAATCAAGTTACTGATCAAAACTAAAAAATGAGCATTTAATGTAGTTAATTCGTACCGTGCTAACGAACTATGAATCCTATTTCAGGAAATTGACGGCCAAGTAGCAAACACACATGCCATCTACGAGAAACAACAGCTAGCCAAATTTAAATATTCATGTATGTACTTTTTTGAAGACATGCTCAAGAAAATAAAATACCATAACAACTGACGTTTTTGATATTTCATTCTAAAGATTGGCCTTTGTGAGCAGAGATTACCCCCCCCCCCCAAAAAAAAAAGAATTTTTTTCCGACTCGTAAAAACGAAAAAGTGAATATAAAGAAATTTTTGATGCGTTTTTACAGTTTATTTTGTAATGTCCTCACAGATAAAAGGTCTAGCGCGCTAGCCACCTGGCTCCATGAAGAGGGAGAAATAAAAAAACAACACAATACCAAAATGAAACCGCTAGAAGGCTGGCTAGGGCATAATTAATAAGTGACTAGTTAATATCGAATAATGAGTTTTTGACTAGTAAATTGCTTTTTATTTATTGATTAGACGATTAATACCAACCAAAATAAATTAATATAGAACCCCGCACAAAAAAAAAGAATCGATGAATATACAAATATTAAGTAAAAAATTAAACAAATAAATGATAAAATACTATTACCAGATTTAGTTTATTTAGTCCTTTTGATTTAGTTAGTTTTAAATAAAGTATCTGAATAATATTCAACACTTTGTACCTTGTCCATGGGAGAGACATTTTCTTCAAGCAGCAAAGGAACAATTAGTCGCATGGGATCTTTGACCTTCTCTCCTTCGGCGTCAACGCCCATTGCCAAGTCCTGAAAATATGATTTGATAACTGCATAAGATCCACTGGCTGATTTCCCTTGCTGCAGCGGAGCGGGGGGGGGGGTGAATTTTACTTTCTTTTTTGCTTACTCTACCTTCACTCTGCTTAGCGAAGCTTCATATATAATATTAATAATAAATTAATATATAATAATATTAATAATATTAATAATAATAATAAATATTATTCATATTTAAAAAAGTTGAGTGAATTTTTCTGTCATCAATTTTGTGGGTTTTTCAACGCTCCTGAAAAATTCATGACGCTTCGTTTAGTTTTTCGCCCATTACCCATCTAACTTCTTTTCCATTTTTTAAATAGATATTTATAAAGGTATATTCCTGTAATAGAGATTACATACGTTTTGGATCGTAAATCAAGTTAAAAGTGTGCCATCGACTTATATGTCCTGTTCCCTAACTATGAAAATAAGCATATATCCCTTCCCAGATTAGGCACTGAAAATGTGGATTTATACTAATTTTTCTCTGTTTTGGAAGGAATGTGAGTTTTTAAATTAGAACGTCATCCGTTTACAATCACAGTAGTAATAAAAATACGAAAATAACTTTTTTAGACACTTCATTTATAAAAGCAATATATTTTTTCACTTTTATCCAGGAAGGTGTAATTTTTGATAATAAAATAAAACATGGGGTAGTAGAAGGAGAAAACGGGCCTTGAATAATAATCAAATGAGAGGGGACCATGGATCTTTAATTCTCAGTCTTAAATATTTCAATTTTGGTAGGTAGCAGAAAAAAAATCATATTTACTTGTTAAAAAATTTGAAGGTTAAAGCGGCTAAATTTTTTACATTTTTTTAATCTTCGACAAGTGCATTTTAATGGTTAAGCGGTAAAACTTTTTTACAATTTTATTTTACTACTTTTAATGTTTGGTGTGTGCATTTTAAAGCGGAACCTTTTTCTTACATTTTGTTTTATTATTTTTAATCTTTGGGTAAGCACATTTCAATTTTAAGGCGGTAACCTTTGTTACATTTCTGTTTTACTGCTTTTAGTCTTCGGTAAGTATTTTAATGTTAAAGCATTAATAAACTTTTATTTTTAGTTTTCGGTTAAATCTGAAAAGTGCATTTGCCAACAAAAGATTTTTTGAATTCATCCTAGGGCGTACCTGGGATTTTCGTTGAGGAGTTAGGTGGGTTTACAAAAAAAAAAACTTTAAAAAAAGCTTAAAAACCTTCTTAAAATACTATATTTTCTAAAAATCTTCTTAAAAAATGCATCTTAAAATACTAGTAACGAGCAATAATCGCATAAATATTTATTTATCTTAACAGTTTTTTTCGGAGGACATTGTACTTTCTTCTGCAAATTATCACACTACCAATTTCCGGCGTGAAAAAACGACCGCTGAGTCAAACTTTGGCAAAATTTGTTTCCCTTAAAGACAAAAAAAAATCATAATTGATCATTGCATATAAGCAATAAAAAATATGCTGCGTTGACTAAATGGAGTTCTGCACCAAAAAAACACAGTCTTACAAGAAATCAAAGAAATAAAAGAATTAAGAAAACAGAAAGACAAAAATAAAATTTATAGACAAAAAAAAAAAACATAACAAAGAATAATTTGCAATAAAAGAAAAAAACAATCTTTGAAAGTTACTCTTTCGTTAAGGCTATTTCCGAAAATTCAACTATTTTTCTATACCATATATACTGTTATTTTAGTACTGAAGACGGCAGAAGATCTTGCGAAACTACCTCTAACCTTTCTGTTATTCGGTGTTACCAAATAACATAAAAAGGCTCTGAGACCACACCGAAAATTCATGACGGACAAAAATAAACAACGAACGATAAAAATCAAGAAAACAAATAGACAAATTAAACAAGGGTAATTTTCAACCAGTGAATAACAGAAAGGAAAGAGATATTTTGGCAAGATCCTCTGCCGTCTTCAGTACTAAAAAAATATATATATATATCGTACAGAAGAAAAGATAAACTTTCAGAAGTAACCTTAATGAAAACTCACAGTTTCTTAATCTTGAATTTCACCCAAATAAAAAAAAAGACATTCTTTCTTTTTTTACCCAAATAAAAGCAAAAACTAATCCTGAGAGCCAAATCCTATTCCGCTTATTTGCATTCACTGAACTTAATTGTTGAAGAAAAAATTACGCTGACATAAACTGGGCTATACAGGATTTCAAAAGGAGCGTAATCTTTAATCGCGTTTTTATTTTACACAAATAAAAAAAAATACATTTTTACATCATCCCTTTTTGGCATGATGTTACTAAAATAACACCCAGAAAAGAGTTGTTAATTTGTCACAATATGAATATACTGCAAAGTTAACATAGTCATTTTTTTCATTTGTGTCACTAAAAATCCCTGAAAAAAAAATACCATTATTTTTTGCTTGACTAATTGAGGATGAAAGTCAGGCTTTTAGCAGTTGATTTAAAGCCAGTTAATTTTAGTTCAATTTTTATAGAAAGGCCACATCCAGGGTTTTAGAGAAGTTAGCAAATAATATAAAATCATAGATGATTGAAATGTCTTTCAATTTGGGTGTAAGAGTTTTTTGGAATATAATCAGAAATCACAGTTTCAGAACAGGGTTAGGGTAGAAGAATCATAATATCTAGGTGGAACATTGAAATATAACTTTACTAGAAATGGTTAAACACAGATTAATTTACTATTATTAACTAGACACTGATTGATTAATTAATCTTTAAACACAGTTTTCTTCTTTCTTTCGTATAATTTTTAGTTTAATGTGGGTTCAGTGCAAAATTGACTGGATGTCCGCAAACCAAGAGACTTGAGGTTTAAACTGACAAAATTTGTGCCTAAAATACGTGACACTAGCATGCGTGGCACAAAAGGACCATACTTACAGTCGTTTCGTAATCAAAATATATAATACAAAACAAAAAATCATTTGATTTTTTTTTTTACTGTCCACCTGAATAAAATATTTTTTCAAAAAAATAAAAATCAAATATTACGGGGGGAGTAGAGGATTTTCAAAACTACCAAAATGGGACAGCATTCAAAATCGGCTGAGAAACACTGCTTCAGACCTATTCTTTTTAAATGTAAAGAAAACCAAAATATGCATAAAATTTTCAATTTTTCTAGAAAAGCCACTTCGAAAAAGGCGCTGATTTGAATAATTAGCATGCAGACACCTAAAAAGTCAACGGCGCAAACCTGCTAAGCATGCTAACACTGACAGACCTCACCTGTTCAACTTTGCAAAGACGACTGACTTCACTCTGGTATTTTTTCATACAGTCTTCAGCAAGATTCAGGAGTGACGAGTAGTTACTTAGCTCCTTTTGATACTGTGGCATTTTCTTGATCATCATAGATAGATCACGAATTGACGACTTGTCACCAGCAGTGAGACTCTTCTTTGAATCAACAAAGGTCTTCAAGTTCTTCGTAATATTTCTGCATAAAATAACCAAAAAGTCTCAAATTAGAGGCTCCTCAATTAGATTTTAGAGCCAACCTGATTTTCTTTCTAGTTATTTTAGTTATTTCTTTCTAGTTATTAGTTATTATTTATTAGTTATTATTCCTAGTTATTAGTTTATTTCTTTCTAGTTATTCTAGTTATTTACGGAAGAATCTAAGAGGAACGAAAAGAAATATTGAGGAAAAACGAAACCAAGTGAGAGTGTTGGTTTCGTCTTTTCCTTTATAAAGGAAAAGTAAGATTTGTTTCTTTTAATTTATATGTATATATATATACATATATATCGTCAGTTCTTTTGCCTATTAAATAAAAAAAAAAACAAGTTTTTTTAGCTGAAAGTAAGGAGCGAGATCAAAACTTAAAACGAACAGAAATTACTTCGTATATGAAAGGGGCTGCTTCCTCATCAACGCCCCGCTCTTTACGCTAAAGTTTGACTCTTTCTCTCAACTCTGCTTTTTAAAACAGTAAAAAACTTTAGCGTAAAGAGCGGGGCGTTGATGAGGAAGCAGCCCCTTTCATATACGAAGTAATTTCTGTTCGTTTTAAGTTTTGATGTCGCTCCTTACTTTCAGCTAAAAAAACTTGTCAGCTAAAAGACTCTTTCTCTCAACTCTACTTTTTAAAACAGCAAAAAACTTTAGCGTAAAGAGCGGGGCGTTGATGAGGAAGCAGCCCCTTTCATATACGAAGTAATTTCTGTTCGTTTTAAGTTTTGATGTCGCTCCTTACTTTCAGCTAAAAAAAAAAATTGTTTGTTTTTTTATTTAATTTCTGAACGTTTTCAAATCAATGCATGTTTGGATTTTGGCTCTCCGTAGAAGAATAAATAGCACGAAATTTGCAAGCTTTTTTTTTTTTTTGGCTAAATGGCTTTCTCATAGTTTTGATCGAATGATTTTGAGAAAAAAAGGAACGGTGGAGGAAGCCTAGTTGCCCTGCGATTTTTTGGTTACTTAAAAAGACAACTAGAACTTTTAATTTTTTACGAATGTTTTTATTAGTAAAAGATAAACGTAACTTATCAATTAGCTTACGTAACGAGCTTTTGTAATTTCATGTTTTTATTAAATATATGAGGGGTTCACCCCCTCGTCAGTACCTCGCTCTTTACACTAAAGATTAAATTTTGTCCCAATTCATTAAGAATGACCCCTGAATCACAAAAGCCGTAAAATAAATAGTTGAAATCACTAAAAATACTTTGGCGTAAAGAGCGAGGTATTAGGAGGAGGTGAGCCCCTCATATGCGTAATAGTTTCTGTTCATTTAAAGTTTTAATGCTGCTCCTTACTTCCAGTTGAAAAAACTTTTCATATTTATTTTTTCATTGTTTTTTTTTTAAATAATGCTAGAAAATCATGCGCTTCCTTCATGGAAATTTTCTTCCCCCATGGCAAATTCCTCGATGGAAAGTCCCCCAACATATCCCCCTCAACCCCTCCCCCAACCAAAAAATCCCCCTGAAAACGTCTGTACACTTCCCAATAAGCATTACTATATGTAAGCACTAGTCAAAGTTTGTAACTTGTAGCCCCTCCCACGGGGACTGTGGGGGAGTAAGTCGTCCCCAAAGACATAGTTATATGGTTTTTCAACTACGCTGAATAAAATGGCTATCTTAGAATTTTGATCCGTTGACTTTGGGAAAATAATTAGCGTGGGAGGGGGCCTAGGTGCCCTCTAATTTTTTTGGTCACTTAGAAAGGGCACTAGAACTTTTCATTTCCGTTAGAACGAGTCCTCTCGCAAGATTCTAGGGCCACTGGGTCGATACGATCACCCCTGGGAAAAAAAAACAAAAAAAAAACAAACAAACAAATAAACACGCATCCGTGATCTGCCTTCTGGCAAAAAATACAAAATTCCACATTTTTGTAGATAGGAGCTTGAAACTTCTACAACAGGGTTCTCTGATACGCTGAATCTGATGGTGTGATTTTCGTTAAGATTATATGACTTTTAGGGGTGTTTCCCCCTATTTTCCAAAATAAGGCAACTTTTCTCAGGCTTGTAACTTTTGATGGGTAAGACTAAACTAGAGGAAACTTATATATTTAAAATCAGCATTAAAATGCGATTCTTTTGATGTAGCTATTGGTATCAAAATTCCAAATTTTGGAGTTTTGGTTACTATTGAGCCGGGTCGCTCCTTACTACAGTTCGTTACCACGAACTGTATGATATATCTATTTCTTTCCTTTCTTTTATTGATAAAGATCGGTAAAATGTCATTATCAAACAGTTCGAGGTAACGGACAATAAGTAAGGAGCGATCTGGCTCAATAGTAATCGAAACTATAAGAAACTGAGTTTTGATAACAATGGATACATAAAAAGAATCAAATTTTGATGTTTATTTAAATGTACAAAATTCATAAAGTTTAATATTACCCATCAAAAGTCACGAGCCTGCGAAAATTTGCCCAATTTTTGAAAAAGGAAACACCCTAAAAACATCAAGCTATCTTAATGAAAATCACATCATTAGATTCAGCATTATCAGATTCTTGGGCGTGAATATTCGGATACTGTTAAATTTTCAATGATAGCCCTGGTTAAGAGTCACACTGTTTAAAATTAAATAGTTAAAATTTACTTGACTTAAAAGCGATGCATCATCCGAACGTCAATTTACCCGTAAAAGAATAATGAATTAGTCTTTAATCAATATATATATATATATATATATATATATATATATATATATATATATATATATATATATATATATATATATATATATGTATATATATATATATACATATATATATATATATATATTTATATATATATATATATATATATATATATATATATATATATATATATATATATATATATATATATATAGGTGTGTGTGTGTGTCTGTATATATCTATCCTTCGGAATAGTTTCATAAAAAAAATTTACAAATTGACAGAAAACAGACATCAAAAAAGAAAAAAACCTGTTAGTTCGGATACATAAAGGGGCACCAGACTCAACATGAGGCGACAGAAAAACATGAGCTGATCTCAATCCTCAGGCGAAACAGAAATTGTAAAGGATAAAATCAAAATACAATAAAAAATTGAATCAATTAAGTAAATTGGGGTTGACCAACTTAAAGGAGACGTTACAACAACATCTACATAACAATAATATTATATACAATAGTACAAAACAATAATATTAACGAAAAAATCAATAAATCAGCACACCTTATCATCAGTATGTTTGTCAATTGTTGATTAAGATTTATTTGAAAGATCAATGTAAAACAGCTTACTTTAATTTTGCAGTAAGAGGAACTGATACCAGGGTCGTATCCAGGACTTTTTTCGGGATGGGGGGGGGGTATAAGAACATTTTTCGGCAGGAGGGCGGTATAAAAAACTTTAAACAACGTATCAAAAATTTGTTTATATTCATTTTTGCTACGTTTTCATGAGTCTAAAATAAATTTGGGATGGGGACGGGGGGGGGGGTCAAACACCCTAGCCTCTCCCCTGGATACGGACTTGATTGATAGGTTAGTAAAAACCTCTTTTGGTTTGCTACATGAAGTCTGAATGTTCTGTAGCAACAGTCTTCGGGTTATCTGGAGGATCAATGTAATAGAAAGGAAACAGTTCAAAGACAGAATATTAAACATCCCATCGATGTTATTTGGGTCTTTATTTTACTTTTTAGATAGTTATTTCTATAACTACCTTTTATAACTAATATCAATAGTTCAGTTATTTAAGTTAGTTATTTTATAGTTACTCACTTTTTAGTTAGTTATTACTTAGTCAAATAGTTATTTTTTTCAGTCAATTAGATAAAGATCAATTCCATTTTTGGTCATATTTTGGAACCTGGTGAGGAGATGAACAAAATAGCCAGGCGATCTAAGCGCCCTTTTTCAGGTTAGTTAAGTCTCTTGTTACTTAATTTTCAGCCATTTTAATCTTTTTAGAACTTTATATCTACAGGTAAATATTTCAATCAAGACTTACTGCGAAACTACTGCAATGTGCTGATGTCGAAGTTCTTTCCACTGGTCATCATTTTCATCAAGAAGGACATCCTTTTCCACGCCCGAATTCAAGTACCTGAAAATAAAAACGGATCGATCAAATCCACAACCGCATGTAAAAAAAGAATTCAAATTCATAGATGAATAATATTAGTATATGATAATCATGTAATAAATTCAGACTATAGTTATCATCTTTATTCATATTTAATGAATTGAAAGTCCTTTTGGCACAATAAAGTGCCATTACAGAATAAAAATTTCTAGCAAATTTCGACTGCGAGATCTTTTCATTTTTTCCTGACAATATCTCAGAGATCCACTTGAAAGAAGAGTCTATTGGAATATTAAAACAGCGAAGAAAGATCTTTTCATGATCCAATGGAAAGTTTCTTTCCAGTTATATACTGGAAAGTAAGTCACTTTTGTAATATGCTGATTTAGTTACCTATTTTATATTTAAAATAGCTCTTATACTTATATTTAAGTTCTTCCAACTAACCCCTTAATTCAAATGATAGTCTTTACGACTAGAGCTTCAAAGAGGTTCAATCCAAGACAATTTTTTAATGGGGAAATCAAGGCCGTATCCAGGGAGAGGGAATTAGGGGGTTTTGACCCACCCCCTTCGAAATGTTTCTTCGACTCTTAAACACGTAACAAAAAGAATATAAACAAATTTTTGGTGGGTTTTTTTTGCAAACCCCCACCCCGGGAAAAAATCCTTTTGTAAATCATCCTCCGATAAAAAAAAACATCCTGGATACAATCCTGGGGGAAATGTATCTTACCAAGATTTTAGTTCTACTCCGCTTAACCAACATTGACTTGTTTTTTTTTTGTTTTTTTTTTTTCTTACTTCCAAAAAAAAACAATTTAAAAAAGGTGAATTATATGCCAAGAGCTGGTTCTTGGCATTCTTGCATCAAAGGCTACACAAACGGTTGCTATGATGCAATGGAGGTGGGGTGCAAACGTCACAAATAGAAGTTTATGATGTTTGGTTTCGCTTTTAATGCGTTTGTAGTTAAATGTATGTAATCACTACTTTTATATATAACCCTTGGGTTATCCAGTGCATATTATATTATTATCAAATGAAATGTAAAAACTTATACGAAAAATCTAAAGTTTCGAGATTTTTGGGAAGGGGCACCACTTCGAAACCCCCTCCTCCTGAAAGATACTTTATAAGATGCAGCAGGTTGACTGCGAAATAAACTTGGGGAGACTTTTTTTTAATTAATTAAAAAAAACATTTTTAATTACATTTTCAAGGGTCCCAAAAGGGATTAAATTGAATTTGCGACAGAAGCAATTACTATATTCAGAAGGAGCATAAAAATGGCATCGAGTGGTACGTTAACTGTATCCGTAGGTCAATAATATGGACTACTCCACATTTACCTAGCTTCGTTTCTTCTTCCCAGTAAGAGTTTGCATTGCCTGAAATTGCTGAAAGGTTTGCATTAACAGAATTGGGATTAAATTTAATAGTCAGGGATTATCTTGGCAAGGTTCCTTCAAATTGACCCAACTACCTCTGTCAAATAAATTACCGTCCGTTAAGTGAGTTCAAGCATCTTTTTCGTGTTTCTCGTTACATCTGGCGCGTTAGAGGTCTGGTATATTAAATAATGAAAAAATAAAATAAAATAAAACGAAAGTAAAGAAAACAAAGAATAAAAAACAAAAGAGAAGAAAAGCGAAAATAAGGATGTATTAGACCACAGAAAATACTCGATGAAACTAAACGGATATTTCAGGAGGACAACTGCTTCCCTTTTTCCGAAACAGGGCTGTCGATTCGGAGTTTCGGCAAATTTTTGCTGAATGGAATCGAAGTTGGAGTCGGCATACTGAAAATGTCTTGAGTCACAGTTGGAGCCAAATTCGGCTATACCTTATAACCAACTTCACATCCCTGTTCGGAAATATTAGAGAAAGTCTACAAGAATCATGTTCATATTTTCTGAGCGAAAATGCGAAAGATTTAGAATAGATGAAAATAAAAAGAAAGAAAAACGTGGAGACCAATAAGAAACAAAAACCCAAATTGGAAAAATTAAACAACGTGGAAAAAAATGATAACATAAAACCAAATCTAAAAGAGTAAAAAAAAAGCCACTCAGCTATTCACCCAAAATCTAATAACTAAAAATAAATTGTTCTCACTGAGGTAAATGTTCTAAATTTTCTTATTAAGAAACTAGAGAAGTTACGCTTAGCGGCACATTAGAGATTCGGTAGATTAGAAAGAGGAGATTGAAAAAAGGAATGAAAAAATAAAAGAAAATAAAACAAAATAGAAACAAACTTGTAGACATCATTTTCAATGGGAAGCAAATCATATGCCATGGCTTGAAATGTGAGTTCATGCAACAGAGGTGAGACGCCATCAACCCCACGATCAATGATTAAAAGTTGTGAACGGGACTTCTCAGGGCCATCTCCCATGGTTGGCTCATCTGCTTTGTAACCATCAAGCTTGTGCTGAACAATTTGGGCAAATTCGATGTTTCTCTCGTTATCACTAAGAGTAAAAATAGATCAACATTACTTAAAAGTCTGAGTTTGAAACTTGTCAGTTTAGCTTTAATATTGCTTTCTGTGTAATTGCCTGCGTCTCTTAACATTCTTGTCATAATATCCGACGTTACGAAAAAAAAGTAGATGGCGACTATTACAAACTCCGTAGCTTCTATATAATTAAACGAATCAGTTGAAGAAAAAAAGATAAAAAAAAAAAAAATCTAACTAGGAATGTGTTCCCGGTGGAATAGCAATTTAATTTGTATTTACTTCCAATTTAATGCGAATTAACAACAAACCTGGAGCGGTTTATTAACTTAACTCCCATTTTGATAATTATCAAATGAGTAATTTTAATGAGTATTGGATAAAATGAGACAAATGTGTGTTAATACCATAATACTAATTAATTCTCATAGGTTGGGTCGTTTGCCTCTATTATTTCCAATCTGATGGTAATTGTGCTGAAGCTAATACACCAAAGATACTAGTTAGCCGCATTCACAAAAGTCTAATTAGTAAAAATAATTTTCGACCGATCCGTCTGAATATACTCTCATTTCGAACAAAATATTTATTTTTCGTTAAATATTATTAACTTTTTGTCGAACTTGGAATGTACTCGTTTATACTTTTCAAACTCCACACATGTATGAAAGGAGGGTTAAATATAAGGTACACATCATTGCTAAGCCACAAGTAACTAAGGTGAGTTTTGAGGTAAGTAACATGATGCTACTCCATTTCGTTAAAAGCCAGAATGTGACAAAAATATGTTCTTTGTAAGATAAACATAGAGCTTGAATATGGAAGAATCGCAAAAGGTAGAGCCAGTAAATTTAAATGAAAATTCTACGGGGTGGGGGGGGGTTCATTTACAGGGAGACTAATTTGGGCTATTTCATATTCATCGCACATTAATTCTTTATACAGCCCAGATAAGATCAACTCTCGCTTTCCAGAGCAAATATGGACGCATACCTTCTTTTTTTACATTTTTTCGCAAAAAGTTACCCACATTCTACAAAATAAAAAAATAAATATTAGATTCTCACCAAATGGTCTGACCATTCATTGCACATAAATTCTTTATACTGCCCAGATAATATTAAGCGGTCAACTCTCGCTTTCCAGAGAAAATGTGGATGCATATCTTCTTTTTTTTACATTTTTTCGCAAAACGTTGCCCGCATTCCGCAAAAAAAAAGAAATATTAAATTGTCACCAAATGGTATGAGAAGAGGTCATATGGAAGAGTTCGAAGGGGGTTGGAAATTCATACGAGGGCTAAAGAGTGAAGCTTTGAATAGGCTGAGGTGGATGAGAAGTGTGCGCAGCTGTGCTGGCCAGGATAGCTTGATGTTGCAGTGGGTTGTTAATAGTAGGCTAGATAGTGGTAGTAAAGGACTATATAGATTTTTAAATACCAGTCGTGCATTCGCAGGGATGTTTCTGGCTTTCAATATTGATTATAGAAATCTAGAAAAAATCCTAGAAATCTATAAATTTATCTAAAAATCTAGATTTCTATTAAATCATACGCATTAAAATAAAGAGAATGGATTTTTTTTTCTTTTTTTATTGCTACTGATTCTCTTTTCAAACTATTATATAACACTCAAAAACACTAAATAAAATTGAAAATGTAATTAAATACAGGGAAAAATCATAAAAATTCATTATTCAGATTTCTAAATAAAGTGTCTGTCATATATAAACCAATAAAATGCTTCCGCAGTATGGCATCAAGGTTTTCCTTGAAAACATATTTCCATTCATGAAAAATATTATTCCGCCCCTTGAACATCCGGAATTAAGAGATTAACAAATACAAAATAGAAATTTTTTTTATACCATATACAAAAACTTAATAATAAGGGTTCGGAAAGACAAAGGGTTATATGAGTGAGGACAGACAGTAAGCACATTTTTGTATAGACTTTCGGTTTACTCAAAAAAGAATATTCGTATGGCCCAGCGATCAATTAGTAGATTGGAAGAGATTTAATCAGCTTCCGCCTCTATAGCAAGTATTTAAGCTTTGAAAATATTCAGTTTTATCAATCAGACAGTCAAACTCAATCAAGTCAGGATAATAACAAACAACCTCAAAATGAGTGTTAATCTAGAAAGAAATTCTTAGATTGAAAACTGGGACAGAATACACCCATAACGAAGAAATGATTTAGCTTTTAGTTTCCCGATCTAGTGATAAAGAATATCACTCCTTATCCAACAAACATTTCAATTAACTCTAAATAAATAAATTTTTATCCGTGCTTACTAAAGTTTGCATATATACGGATATTGATTAGCTTGTGTTTCCTGTGCATTTGATTTGTTTCATTCGCACTTATATTTACTTAGGACAGTGGCTAATAAAGTGCAGCTTTTTCGCCCCTCAATTACATCTCTGGTAATATCTTCGGTAAAGCTTTTTTAAGCTTATTTATATTATATATATATATATATATATATATATATATATATATATATATATATATATATATATATATATATATATATATATATATATATATATATATATATAATTATATAATAATATATAATATTATTATATATCATATATTATATTATATATATAACATATATATTATATTATATTATAATTTTAATAATATATAAATATATAATATATTATTATATATATTATATTAATTATTAAACGATAGAAAATGAATTGGAAAACCCTAAAGGTTTCATAGCTATAAAAACAAATGCTTAAAAGAACCATTGTCATGTTTTGTTTGATAGAAGGTTTCCTGGTGTAAAAGATAGATTAGGAGGTTCATCTAAGAGAAGTAAATTAGCAAAATACAGTGTTATTGGTGAATATAAAAATATAATGTGAATTTGATTATAGTTTTTTTCCTATGTAAATGGAAGTTACAAAACTTGGACAATAAGGCGATCTCTTAAATTCAATGACGAATGTAAAGAATTTGTTAAAAAAAAAAACAGTTTATTACCCCTTAAAGAAATGAAACCTGAAAAGCTAATTTACGCCAGCGAGTTTGATTATAGTTATATATATATATATATATATATATATATATATATATATATATATATATATATATATATATATATATATATATCTTTAATATATTATTTGTTCGTGTAATTAATGAGTTGAACAAAATTTTTACATATAACTCTATAACTGTTAATATATGAAAGTAATACTTTTCAAATAATATTTTGATTTTAATTTTATGTTTAAATTAACTGACTGAAATGCAAGAATTACTAAAAGAATGGTTCTTAATTGAAGTTTTATTTAATTCGTAAGAGTGTGCTTCAAGGAGGGGGGGGGTTGCAATTAAAAAAAGACCATAGGAAAGAAATAACTCGTGCGAAAAAAAAATAACAGAAGTTACCGCTTTCGTGGAATCTAAAATATAGATATATCTTTGAATTCTTTAAAACGATATTTTTGCAGTTGAATTTAACTACCAGATAGTTAAAATTTGAAAAATAAATATTTTAAATTCTAAATTCCCAGGGACGTCGGTCATGGCTAGTCAGTTACATAATTACCGTGTATATGCGGGAATATTCAAAAGAATCTTCTAAGAACACTAGTGCTTTATAAGCTTTCAAAACCAAAAAATAGTTAGATATGTTGAAGTACCGAGTACAGTGAAATGAAATCAGCCAATCAGCAAAATCAGCTAAAAATGGCACCAAACACCTTAAGAAGATATAGTGTCCCTTTGAAGATTGTCTCTGGGAGTCAACAGATTATTCATATTTTTACAGACAAAAGCACTGTCAAATTCAACTCATCAGGTTTGCTTATTAATTTTTACAATTCGATGTGACAACACTGCCAAAATGTGATGCTGCCTTAAAAACTTCATAATTTTACAACTACCAAAAGAGAAGTCCTAAAAAATCACGGTTTTCAGGTATGAATAGACCTAAGATAGGTTAAGCGAGGCCAAAACAATTTAATAGGTTAAGCGAGGCCAAAAAGTCCTTGGCATTTTAAATTTGTTCTTAGTAAATGGTGTGACTATAATTAGTATTGTGAGTGGATTCAATAAACTGAGTCGCTCAATCAAAAAACCCCAATTATTTCAGTGATTCGAAAAATTCCTTTAGACTATCTCAAGCAAGTATCTTATAGCCAGCCACAGCCGTACCGTAAAAAAATGTCTATTAAAATTTGAAAAGTCTAAACTACAGGGACAAGTGCTTATTTTGAATTTATAGAAGTTGGGGAAGGAATCCACATCAACACTATATACAAAAAAATAGTCTTGTTATTGTTACACCACAGAGAACTACTTTTATAGTGAGTAGTTGTAAAAAAAAATGTCCTTCTTTTTGTTGGCAGAAATTTTTATACAGGCGAACCAATCAGGTCAAACTTAAGTTTTTGCTCTTTTTACTGGCTTAACATTTCACAAAGGATATGCTAACAATAAGGAATAATGTAATTGGAATACTAAAATACTTTAGAGATACAAACCAAGAAATTAACGCATAACTTTTATCGTAAAATCCTATCTTTACTCGTATGCCCCTCGAAAAGTCAAAATTAATATAAGAGTCATTTTTAACCCCCACCCCTCAGAGTTTAGCGGAAGGTAACCTCTCTTTTCAATTATATGTCCATGGCCTTTTCCCATGGTTATAAGAATGTTTGCATAAGCAAATCCCCTACAAGGGGATTCACGAAGACGGTTACAAGTCATTGAACAAAGATCGAAAAATAAACGTTTTAAAGACGCCTACAAGGGGATTCACGAAGACGATTACAAGTTGTTAAACAAAAATCATAGACAAATATTCTTTGGCAGAAATATGAGCCAAAAATTTATTTCATAAGACAGAATATAGTTGGCAAAACTTTTTAATGTGAGCCTTCAACTTCAAAAACCTAATTTATATTTCACTTACGCTCGATATCTCACAGCAGGATATTCCCCTAACGTGGCACAAAGGGTGGCGATTTGCTCTGCCATTCTTTCCATTGCAGCAGTCCTTTGAGAGGCTTTGTTCTGATTGTAGTAACATTGGAAACCATCAGGAAAATCAAGTGAAAAGACCTAGAAAAAAAAAATCAAGATGGCATTGGTTGCTTGACGCTACTCAATTGAGAATTACGCCCAAGTAATATAAAAAAAAAATTCGAAGTAGAGTAAATTTTGATATTTAAGTTGGAACTCGTATCTCAGCGAACATTCCCTTACAAAAAATTTTTCCTCTTGAAAAAAAAGTGTTATTGATCGCACCAGCCTCTTTCTCTTTCTTTTTCATTCTTTTCTTCTTCTTTTTCTTACTCTTTACTCCAATACTCACTGCATGCCAGCACAGAGGGTGGGATTCACCCTCACGATAGGCTCTGGAGAATCTGAGTAACATTCTTTACCCAATTTTGGCCACAAGCCTCCACCTGCCCAAGATAGATGCTGCTAGGCCGAGGAGCATTAAGAAAATATGTAATACCTGAAAGAACTGACCCCTACGAGGTTAACCGACATTCTATGCTTAGTTTGAACTCCAGAACGTTTCTGGAGCTATTCTATTTCATTCATTATTTGCTCTCAAATTTAAACGTTTTAGAAGCGTATTAGCACCGTTTTTATATTTTAAACAAAAAAGCTCACGTTACGACATTTCATCAAAATACGAATCAAACAAGGGCAAAACAATTCAATTCCTTCAAAACAAACGATTCCTTCAAGACTGCGCAAAATATACACAAATATTTCAAATTTATATGAATGTATTATTGGCTTCTAAGGAATTTTTTCTTTTTCTTATTGTTCTTTTTTATTTTATTTTGATTTATTTATTGATTATTATTTTGTTTTTATTAGCCTTTGGATGGTTGTCTCTGAACTATGTTGGAAATGTTTATTTGACATAGCACCTTATTTTGACTTGGTTTAAAGCAGGTGGTAGACACCATTCTTTTCTTTTTCAGTCCATGTTTTCTCTCTTTACCAATACCCCAATACCTGAATTACTGGCACCGCATCCTTGCTGGGGGAACGAGGTCAAGATTTTTTTTTCTTTTCGATTTTTTTCAACCATTCAACCTATCTTGAATAGTCAGATGTTTAAAGGCAGTAAGATCACACAAATACAAGCAATACCCTAATTTCCGTTGAGGCAAAAATAACCTAGAGAGACCTGGACATCAAACTTGATCCATGCTTGAACTGACTTCACCAAGCTATGCCATGGTGATGCCAAGCCATGCCATGCCACGCCATGGCATGGTTACGACGTTTTCAGAGAAATGCAAGGTTTCGTTTTCAGTGGTGTGACTACTCTGGTAGCTAGCATTCCCTCAACAAGTAGAAATAAAGTTTTCAGCAGAATTTTTAGGATTTCGAGGATGATTTTGGGTACAACAAACTGAATGAAATTATGCTTCTAGAATCAGAAATGGAGAAATGAGATTGAATAGGCTTATCTACAAAATGGGATTTTATGGTAAATACTGATCAGGTTTAAGCAATTGGAGACACATCAAAATATAAGAAGCATTTCCAGCTTTCGTATAGTTTTACATCTGACCCAGAGTATAGCAAGACTTATTACTAGAATTCTTCTATTTGGTTAATCAGGCTTTGTTGTTAACTAATTTAACTAATGTTAACTTTGTTGTTAACTTACACCTTACTAATAGCCTTACATACGAGCACTCACAGAGAAGGCAACTGTGACAGTAATCGACTGGGTCGTTAAGTGATCGAACTTATGGTAATTTTTAGCCCTGACTCGAAACAAAATCCTACAGACGCCTCTATTCTGACTCTCAGAATTCACTGTTTCTTTGGAATTTTACGGGTATGGTATTTGTATAAGCATATTACTTCCAAATTAGCAATGTCGACAAACTACAAACTCAACAATAATCACGTCAGCAACAGCAAGATATATTGAAGAGGAGACGTACGGCTTTACAGTACCCTACCCTCCTGAAACTCTACAAACCAATATAAAAATGTTAAAAGGTTTCACAAAAGCGGGCATTTGACCCTTAACGCGGTCAGCATCAATAACAAATTAGTTAGGGTCACCCCCCCCACCCGTTTGATCAGTCATTAGTAATTCGAAAATACTTATCGTCAAAGTTAGACTTTTTACAGTAAGCATTGAAAAGAGAATTCATTTTACCTCAAGGAAAGATTAATTTATTTATTTCTTAAATAAGTTTTGTAGATTTTTTTTATTTGTCGGCTGTCAACTTATTGTTCAATAGTTTTGTTTTTGTCTTTTAGGGTGTTTAATAAGTTTCTATATTTTAAGCATATTTCTTAGAAAAATACACAAATAGAATGGCTTCAATAATGAAATTCAGAAATTACATTTTCAACCCAGATAGCTTTTCTGTTTTCTTGGAGAAATCTAAAATCTAAATCCTTTCTTCCTGCTAGAATTACTTTCATAAGCTTATCATGCTGCCACTAGGGAACATTCTTTTCTATGGGGAAAAAGAGCCACCTCATCCTCTGAAGTCTTCACAGCCCACTGTTAAGGATTTTTTGGCTATTTTAAGAAAGTCACCAATTGACCCTCGGCAAAATCAGCACTACTAACAGCTTAGTTTGTGTTAGTCCCCCCCCCTCCCATGGTTTTATCATTAAAAAAAGTTTTAGAAAAAAGATGAATTTTACGGTGAAGTTTGGGAATTTTATTTTCTCTTTTAGGATATTGTAACAGTTCGGTAATTTTTCAAGTATACTTCTTCAAAAACTTCGGTAAAAAATAGCGAATGGAAAAAAGGCTATGGAATAGTATTAAAAATTTCACTTTACATCTAGATGGCTCAGCTGTTATGAAGAAATCCAAAAACCTAAATGTTTTTTTTACAACTATAACCAAATTTTTTAAGCTGTTCTTGCGCGTATGTCCATAGCATCTTGTCTTCTTAATTCCCCTGCCGGCTTGGGGCCAGCGCTGGGAGATGACACACCATCCTCTTCCAGGACATCCAGTTTTGAGCAGCCACAGGTACATCTTCAGGTCTTAGTCCTGCCTTGCTTAAGAACAGATGTAGGCTTTCGAAGCCACGGACGACCATTCTTATTCTTGGACGATCACGTGTCGCTTCCAGCCTCCAAAGCAACATAGCCTTCTATTCGGCTTATTGTATCTTCAGGAATACAATGCGAATCGGGTTAAGTTTTATATTTTTGGTCAAAACATTGGCTGTATACATAGTGCTTTTTTAAAAGATGTCAGGCGTATGTCCGGCGCGGTGCCAGAAAATAGATAAAAAAGTTCGTAAGTTCCTTCGAAACAGGAACAGTGTATTTAGGGATCATCTTTCAGGAACACATCATCATTTTTCTTGAAGAAAAAAGCCTTCTTTGAACATAATTTTTATGACTTTTGAAAGGTTGATAACGACAATGGTGAGACAAAACTGATGAAGAAATAAACCATTTTAAGTTTATCTTTTAATTCTTATCCATATATATTTTCACTGGTGGCTCTTCTTTTGGTGAAAAGAAATTTGCTGAAGTTTCAAAGCTTTGGAAAAACAAGTATGTAAGGTTATTAATTCCAGCCTTTGGACAAGTTTTCGACAGAGAAATCTTCGAAATTAATAATCGAGTTATTAATTGTGACAGAGAAACGTGGGGACTGCTTTCCAAAAATCTTGTGACTCAAAAATTTCTTTCTTTTTACCAGCTTAAAATTTCACGCTAGGGACTGTGAAACCAATCACAGTCCCTTACTATTTTGAAATTACTATTTTGAAATTACTATTATGCATTACTATTTTGAAAAGCATTGCTATTTGTCTCTCTAGGAATAAGAAATATTGTGACAGCTTACGAAATATAAATAAAGAGGATTCAAATTAAGCCATTTTTACCATAGGTTTATAGATAAATAATTTTTCTTTTTCTCTTTAATAGAACTAATAACTAACCTGACTTTCATATGGAAGGAAAGCAATGTTGATTTCTTTCAGGGTTTTTATGTACTTTCCAGAGATGTGCTTGCAAAGTTCATTAAAGAGCTCTTCTGGACAGGCTGCATGCAAATAAAACATAGAATTAGTCAAAGACAGGGACAACAATACTTAAAACAAAGCAATTTGAAAGTGCAACCAAAAAAAAATTGTTATTAAACTTTCCTAACCTAGAAAACGACTTTCTTTATTCTGAGACAGCAAACAAGCGACGTTGCTAAGCATATTTTGGTTGCTAAGCCCCTCTTAAAAATTTCTATCTAAAAGATGAATCCTTTAAAATACCATCCTAAAGCAGAATATTTAATATCGTCTACTCATATTTATAACATTTAATTTTAAGCGTGAAATTACCATCTAACTTAATTCAATCAAATTCCAGCTGTTACATCTGCTACAAAGCTAAATTTCTGGTCTTCCTAGAATATTTTAATATATATAAAACAAAGAATCACTTGAATACCTATCTAAAAAAGTTTGTCAATATCAAATATTTTCTGCTGCAAATCGGGACGAATGGGTGCAATGGGAGCACCCATTTTCTTTGAGTATCTTTTTAGTATTACTGTTGCATATTAACTTCATCTACTAGGTTTTTTTCTCTGTGTTTATCGTATTTCACTGTTTTGTTGCTTGTTCGTTTTATAAGCAGATAAGAAATAGTTATCTTCTCTTATTTCCAAGAGTAATCTTACCGGCCGAAAAAAAATGAATTTTCCAACTCGAAAAAAGTCAACCAACCTATGTATGTAAGTAAAATGTATTTATCATCAGACAAAATTAGATTCAGCTATCGAGGTCAAGTTCGAACCCTTCTAAAACATATTTTCAGGCCTCACTGTATTTAGACTTCTCCGTATTTAGAGACACTATATTTGACGGCAGTTAGTTTCAAGTCTAGATTAAGTATGGGTGTCCGTCAACCTCGACATGGGAAATGCAAAGGGCCAGTTATTTTCTATCTGATTTAGTTTCAAAAACAAAACCTGGTATCTACAGGGGTAAAAATCAATTTTATTGTTTTTTAGAGCCAAGACATAGGATAAGTATAGTGCGGAAAAATAAAACCTGGCATCCTCATCCAGCAGAAAACGAGTAACAAAGACAGCAAGAAAGCAAAAATTCTTAAATCTGTTCATAAGATTCTTTATCTATTTCTTCTGTTCCAAAAATCTAAAAAAAGACAGTATTTTGAAACTTTCGGGAAAAATCGGAACATGCGTTGCTTTTCTAACCCAATTAGTACAATAGCAAAGAAGGTGTTACAGAAAAGAGATAGGAAAAATCGCAGTATCTTACAAATAATAACCTTTTACTGGACTATACACTTTTTTTCAAACAAGTTTTTCATTTATCATCAACTTATTAATTCAAATGCATTTCCTGATCTTCTTCCTCTGGCGTCTCAAAATTTCGTACAAGGGGACATAACTTACAGTTATCCAGGCATTTCTCCTCAAAGCGGCAACGCGCCCATTTTCTTACCAACCGTGTTGTCAATCTCTGGAACAAATTACTGCCAGACACCGTTGCTGCCCAAACCACAGACAGCTTTAAGAACCATCCGGACAACGAATGGTCAACAAAAGAATGGAAGTATAACTGGGAAGCACTCGAATCAGCAACATCAAACCATTAGTCTTTCGAGGGGAATTATATGTATTGTAATTCGAATTTGAATTGTATTTTGTATTGTCTTCTATTTAATATTAATAAACTTCTCTCTCTCTCTCTCTCTCTCTCTCTCTCTCTCTCTCTCTCTCTCTCTCTCTCTCTCTCTCTCTCTCTCTCTCTCTCTCTCTCTCTCTCTCTCTCTCTATCTCTCTCTCTCTCTCTAGTCAAGTGTACCTATTCAACTATGTATAATATATTATCAACTCTGGAGTTTCTACAAGGAAAAATCCTTAAATTGCTCCAAGCTGCAATTTTAGGTATTTACTTGAAATCCAACTTTCCAGCTTCCACACTCTTTTGATGCCAGACATAGGCTTCAAACACAGTTTTTGCATTATTGGGAGACATTGTGTTGGGAGTGTTATTATAAACTGTGTTATAAACACTGTTATTTATACTACATTGTTGACTATACCATTAAAGATGCCTTCAAAAGTACGCTTCGCTCTATATTGACAATACAAGGTAGCCAGTCATCTTTGAGCTATCAAAAAGCTATTTAAACAGTCTTCCAAATTCAAAAGCGGTACTGGGGAGAGATGACACATTCGTCTATAAACACACTCACCAAACATAAAAAATTCAGCATAAACTGTTTATTCATTAAAACTAACGGTTATTCAGCATTATAGAAAATGCTGTCAAGGGAATTATTGTATTTCCATGTTGTCAATGTTGTTCAGGACATTGTTATATCTATGTGCTTTTCTAAGCATAAAAACAATAATTCAAAACAGAAATCCAGTTTTTGACAAAAACTGCATATTCACATAAAAGACGATGTCACATGAAGTATGATATTTACAATAATTCATAAAAATAATTAAACATAGCCACTACTAAAAGGCCGAATAAAAAAGAAACAAAAAGTTTGTTCTTCTGTCATATTTGATTTAGAAATACAACCAGACCTGCTCCTGTAATTAGAAATTTCCCTCCCCCCCCCCGCCCTGTGTTTGGGGTATCTAGATGAAATAACAAATTCGAGTTTATAGATTTTCTATAAAAGGTCTTAGAGACAAGTATAAAGGGGGAGGGGTTAACACCTTGGTTAACGAGCTGGTTAACCAAGGAGCAAACTATATAGCTTGAGTAAAATATACGTCAACAATTTAATACGTTTGTTCCTATTAGAAGCAGTCAGATTAAATGAGCAAGCTAAATACCTTCAGTAAAATATACATGAGCAGCCTTATACTGAGTTCTCCCTGGACATCCAAAATCGGCGATGAGAGGTTTTACAGAATCATTTGTAGGAGTCAAAAGATAAACAGCTTCCAAATCACGCAATGGCTCCCTACTTTTGTTTATATCCTCAACAACTGAAAATGAAAGTTTCATCTTTTTGAACATTTTGACTAAGCACTATCAAATCTTGCAAAAAAAAATTAACTGAATACAAATCTAACTCATGTAATAATAGTTCAAGTCTCTTTTTTGGAGAAAAATCAATAAAAAAATGGTATATTTCAGGTGAAGCATCTTTAGAGAAGGAAACATGTTAAAGAAACAATTTCATACTTCATAATATGAAGAATACACATTTAATTCGCAGCACCACTATAATTTACCCCAAATACCCCTAATGTGCAAAAATATATTCCAAATCATATATTTCTCATCTATTCTCCCAATGTGTCTCTCTTGTTTCAACCTCTGTACCTGTAAACTGAACCAACTGTGACGAAACAAGAACCGGAAAAAAAAGGAGGCGGGAGGAGTCAAAAGATAAACAGCTTCCAAATCACGCAATGGCTCCCTACTTTTGTTTATATCCTCAACAACTGAAAATGAAAGTTTCATCTTTTTGAACATTTTGACTAAGCACTATCAAATCTCGCAAAAAAACCCACAAAAAATTAACTGAACAATAATCTAATTCATACATGAGATATGAGATATACATTTATTAAGAAAAGAAAACAAACACTATTCGCCATTCGCCTGCCAAAAAAGGCAATAAGCTTGTAAGGGCAAGCGAGGTTATCACCCTCAGCTAAGTAAAACTACGTTCATATCCTGCTACTCAATACAAAAGAAACTCAAATGATGAAGGAAGAAAGGAAAAAAGAGAAAGAGGAAAAAGACAAGAAGAAGACAGAAAAAAATTAACAGAAAAAAATTAACAGCAAATAAATCAGGGAAATGCTTTGAATAGAATGACAACCTAGAACGGGCCTTACATCAAAATTACTCACGAGATAAAAGAAACTTTTTTACCCGTGACTTGAAAGCCGGAAGACTGGGCACATTTTTCACACCCTCGGGCAAAATATTCCAAACATGGGGACCATAATGGCGAATCACAAAAGATGCCCAAGTAGTACTCCTAAACTCATGAGTTAAGTTATCAGCTTTTCTTGTATTATGATCATGACGGTCTCTATTAAAAGTAAAAAGATTTTCAAAAGCAGGGGTGAGCAGGCGATCCAAATATTTAAACGAGAAAATCGCAACTTGGCAATCTCGAATTTGGGATACATCCATTAACTTATTCTTTTTAAAATGCTCATGAGCTGGAACATCATCAGAATCATAAAATTCTGATAATAATTTTACAACTCTATTCTGAAGTTTTTGTACTCTTTTGAAACATGTTACAAAATTACTTGCCCATATGGAGCATCCGTAGCTATATATGGACAGAATATAGAAAAATAAATCATTTTTAGAATCTGTTTTGGGACTAGATTTTTAATTCTTCGCATCACCCCAAGACCTCTGCTTAATTTTTCAGCTATAGCATTTGAATGGTTTTTCTACGACAGATTTTCATCAATTAAAAACCCCAAATATTTCGTTGTTGCTACTCTTTTTATCACATTTCCTCGAATCACGATTTTGATCATTGCCAACATTTGACGAAAGCCTAGAGAATATCATGAAAAAAGTTTTAAAAAAGCTTAGGGTTAACAGATTTTGTCGAGAAAAAGTTAGAAATTCAGGGACAGCATTATGAATTTTATTATACAAAACATCAAGCGAAGGCGCAGCTACAAAGAGCAAAGTGTAATCTGCAAACAGGATGACACCAGCCTCCGACAGGTAATGCTTCATTCGATCAATAAAAATGATGAAAAGGAGGGGTCCCAGGATTGACCCTTGTGGGACCCTGCGCTCTATTTTCTTTTTTGAAGATAAAAATGATCCATTCTGTACTATCTGATACCGGTTGTGTAGATATGATGAAAACCACTCAAGGCTTGAACCCCTCACCCCAATCGAGGCAAGAGCTTGAATAAGCCCTGAGTGATCCACCGTATCAAACGCTTTTCTCATATCCAAAAACACAGCTGCCGGTATAAGACCAGCTTCAAATGCACCATTAATCCCATCAACCAGTTTCAGAACTGCCATATCTGTAGATAGACCTTTTCTGAACCTAAATGGGTTTTCCATTAGAATTTTATTCCTTTCAATATAATAACTTAACTGGGCATGTACAGCTTTCTCATATAACTTAGAGAAAAATGGGAGAATAGATATAGGTCTTCGATTCGATGGGTCATCTTTTATCCCTCCTTTATGAAGAGGAACCCCTCTTGCAATTATTAGTGCTTGTGGGAAGACTCCAAGATCCAGAGAAAGGTTGATGAGGTGCGTCAAGACAGGTAAGACACTCGTTTTTGCGGCTTTTATGAGTTTCAGCGAAAATTCATCCATCCCACTAGAGCTCGACTTCATCGTAGCCAGGAATTGTGCCACTTCCCGTTCCAAACATCTTGCAAATTCAAAGGAATTCTCACTTGCAGGCTGTCTTTCAAAAACAGATCCAAAACTCACAGATGTGCGTAAGTTAGCCCGTGCTTGATCGCAAAGTCTCTTTCCTTCATTTGCAAAATAATCACACAGAAATTCAGCTATGTGTTGAGAATCAGTAAGACGACCTTCTGTCGTCTCCATGGCTCTCGCCTCCTCCTTACTGTGAAAATTACCCAAAAGTTTATTTATTGTTTTCCATGTATTTTTCATATTCCCTTGATTTTCATGAAATTCATTTTGGAAATGAAGTTTCTGAGCTTTCCGTTTTACTGAATTTAAAATATTCCGAAATTTTTTGAATTTTATAAAATAATCATTTGAACAATCCTTTAAATAATTCACATAAAGTTGGTTTTTTGCTTATTGAAACTAGAATGGCTTTTGTTATCCATGGTTTCTTAGGAAAATTTTTATTAGGGTTGATTCTTCGTAAAGGACATGTTTCATTCATTACATTAGTCACTATCTCACTGAAGAGGTCATATGCTGCATTTGGACACTTTTCCTCTATTACACGCGAAAAATTCGTTTCATCCATCTTATTTGCAAAACTGTTCATATAATAATAAATCAAATTTCTTTATTTTTTTGGGGAGAAAAATCAATCAAAAATGATATGTTTCTAAAGAAGGATCTTAAAAGAAGGAAACATGTTAAAGAAACAATTTCATACTTCATAATATGAAGAATAATTGTAACTAACACATTTAACATGCAGCACCACCATAGTTTACCCCAACCCCCCTAATGTGCAAATATATAGCCCAAATCATATATTTCTCATCTATTCTCCCAATGTGTCTCTCTTGTTTCAACCTCTGTACCTGTAAACTGAACCAACTGCGACGAAACAAGAACCGGGAAACAAGTGGGGGATGGCAGAATGAATTGAAAAATATAATTTAGGCTATATATTTGCTAATTAGGAGGGGGGGTAAAGTATAGCGATAATGCATGCAAAATGTGTTAGCTACAATTATTCTGCATATTATGAAGTAGGAATTGTTTCCAAAACATGTTTCCTTCTCTAGGCTTATACCAAAAAAATATTTTCACTTCTACCAAAAAGAAAAAGGTGTTTTTATGCTATAAAAATAAGCGTTTTTTATACAAAATTAATGGTACTAAAATAGCGCTTACAAGATATTAATTACGAAAAAATTCGTTAAAAGGGAGGGAAAGGCAGTTTTACAAAGTCTAGAAAGTCTTTTCTGAAGAAAAATAAACAGCTTCCCCAAAAACTCTTCAAATCTGACTGAATTTAATATCAATCAATTCAGTATTTTTTCCTATTTTACAATATATATAATTTTCTCCCTGTTGCTTTAACACCATTTTGTCTCTGTTTGACTCCATTGAGCCTGGTCTGAATTGGTGTAGTAAGGGTCTAAGGACTCGTACACTTTAGTGAATTTATACACAAATTCTAGACAGTGGATTTTGCCAAGTCTTAATTCACGTATAAGATACTTAAAAACGACCACGCCTTCATCTCCTTTATTAATCTCCTTGCAAAAGATATAAGCCGATTTAAGAGACCACACCTCCCTCTCATTCCCATATTATATCATGATAATCCATGAAAATACAGGACCATGCATAATCCTCTGTAAGTATACTCTTAGTTAATGGGTTCATTGATTTATTTCAACTCATCACAACTGATTTATTAATTGACATTTGAAATGAATTCACTGTATGTATACAAGATTTCATCTCAAGTCAGCTTCAGGAACAAGAAATCAGCTCAAATATTGGAGAATCCTAAAAGTTCCATTCCATCTTTAAAATTATTCAACAATATTCTACAATAATCAATGATTTTCAGCCGAAAATGGTGATTTTTTGATATATATGAACAAAGGTACCAAAATTGAAAGACAAAAATAAACTTACTTGTGATTCCTTCTGAGGCAATTTCATGCATTTTACAACAGGCTGAAACCATTCTCATTGAAAGCCGATCAACAATGAGAACTCTCCAATCTGTGCCATTCTTTTTACTTTTGAGAACTTCATTCATAATTTCTTTCGAAAAGAAAGAAAGAAGAATCAAAATATGCAATTAGTAAAGTAAACAAATTTAAAATGATTACTAAGGACAAGAAGCGTAACGCAAATAGAATTGGAGAACTATTACAAAACTCAAAAAACTGAAAGATTAAAATAAATTTAATCATAAAGAGAATATAGAATAGACTAAAAAATTTTAAGGACAAGTTCAAAGGATACACATCATGAAAATATATGTGAATCCTACATATATCCCTTCTAGGCTTATCCAAACTTTTTAGAGAAGGGGCAATTTTCTAACAAATGTTAAAAAGTAGTAGCATCTTCATTATAATGAAAATGACCTGGTCTTAAATAGACTCAAGGACAAAGGAGGACACATACAGAGGGACCTAGGTCTCAAAATGAGATTTCTGATTGTCTTCCACGGGTGGCCAGGGAAGGGGCTCTCTAGCGACTCCCACTAGAAAAGATTAGTCAAGATTCTGGTAAAAAAAAAAAATATATTTGTTTTTTTACCAATGATTTTTCACACATCTCGATAAAAGACCAGATTTTACCTAAATATTTTCCCCTTTTAACTTCGTCTATTCTGTTCTGCCTCAACAAAACTACCTAACTCTATCTTTTAACAATACGATATAGGAATACTTTTGTCCTTAATCCTCTGAATCTTAGACAACTAAATGTTTGAATTATCATTCTTGTTGTTTCCTGTATCTGTTTTTTCTTCTTTTTTTCACTTGTTAAGTTTTAGCTTGTGGTTGTATCTATGAGCTTATAACAGCTCCTTTGGAAATAAACATAATTATCTTCTTTTAAAAATGTTTCACAATAAACGTGAACGCCACTCCGAATTCAATTAGTTGTCTTGACATTAGCCAGTAAAAAGTGGACACAATAGAGTAGACTATTAGTGACACACGACGGAGTAGGCTGATTTATTTCCCAGCAAATCCTCCCTGGGAAAACCCCAATCCAAACGTTTTGAACACACCAACACCTATGAGCGGTATTAATAATGCAATCACCTAACACAGAAAATATTATGCGTTTTTACGATAAATTTCCCAATCATCAAGCATTATTTATTTTTACTCATTGTGCTAAGAAAAGAAACGTAAAAAAAGAAGCTAAATAAAGGAACCTATGGAAACTAAATTGCCTGATAATAGGTAATAATCTTTTATATTAACTTTTCTTATTTAAGATAAGCTTTTGCTTGTACAAATTATTGTACAAGATACTGAATGTGTTTTTAATAATACTCTTCCCTCCACAAGGTGCATCAAAAGTAGCCTATTCTACATACTTGCAGTCGTCTATCGCATGTTATCCCTTACTTTTGTGCATTTGTTGAGCCTCAGCCTCAGTATAATCAACAGCAAAGTATAAGTATATACGAACAGCAGCAAAAAGTTTGTTCAAACATGACACACATCATAGCGCGCTGACTGAAAAGTTTCCAGTACGTCACATCAATAGTTTCAGTTGCTTCTTAGCATTCAGTTTCAGTCAGATCTTACCATATGTAATGTGCTAAACATTTGTCATTGCGCGTGCGCGAAGAGGCGGAGTCATCAAGAGAGGTCTAGACTGGTATGTGTCAGAAGTCTTTAATGGAGAATATAGGATTTTTTGCTACTGTTCGTTTATACTGTGATTGACAGATGCATTTAACAGAATGATCTCGAAAAGAAGAGGGTTTTTAATAAAGACAAAAACTGTCATGAAGCACTCTTTACTATATGTTTCTATATTCAGATACTCTGAGTGCCAGCAGAGATGGTTCTAGAGTTCAGATCTTTGCTGATCTTTCAGTTTGATTTTTCCATTCTATTGAATATTAAAGGCTAGAATACTGACAAGCATATGAACATGTTTCCCCTTTCTATTCTTTGGTATGTTAGATGAATTCTATTGGCACCAGTTTTCAGCATGGTCTCTTAAAAACCAAACATTATACTATAATGAAGAGATTTTTAGTTCATTTGTTCAAGAAAATTCTACCAATCCAATTTCCAAAGTTGCTTCCAGTTTAACTGTGTCCCAACCCCGTCTGTTCCTAATTGCTGGGGGGAGAGGATGCATCAACCAAATATTCACTCCTAGATTAATAATTTAGAAGTACCTGGGCCATCAGACCATCAGGTTCATAGAATACCTGGGCCATCAAGAAGTACCTGGGCCATCAGGTTCATAGAATATGAACCACCATTTGATTGAAGTGATGGAAGGAGTTTAGCAAAAAGTCTATTCCTGTATGGTATACCAGGTAAGTGCATTAAAGTGATTAGTGCTATGTACAAACACAGCTACAGTCAAGGCAGAAAAAGAGGTCTAGAAGCTGGTTTTGCATTGAATCAGGAGTTACACAGGGTTGTGTTCTATCCCTGTTTATATGGATCATTTTGATGTACTTTGATGGGAGAGTATATAATCAAATGGGAAAATAAAACTCTCCTAGACTTAGATTATGCTGATGATTTGTTTATTCTCGATGAAAATGTTAGCAAAGGTTTTTCGGAGGTTCTGGGAGTTCCTGGTGCAAAATTAGGTTTGAAAATTCATGCTAATATGAATAAGTTGGCAAGACTGGGAATAAATTAGGGTGAAGAGGTGATGTCAGGTAACGAAAAGATTAAGCAAGTGGATAATTTCATCCACCCAGAGAGCATTATCAGCAAAGATGATGGATGCAGTGATGATGTTAAAAGTAGAATGGCTAAGGCCCAGGATGTTTTTCCACAAATGAAAAAGTTTAGAAGAACAGGAAGAAAAGTCTGCAAGATTAGAATATTGGAAGCTACAGTGATGACAGTGGTTAAGTAAAGTTTTGAGATTAGGATGCCTCAAAATACAGAGGAGGATATGTTAGATGTTTTCCAGAAAAATTTCTATGGATTCTTTTGGTTACCCATCTGACAGACCATATTTCCAACAGCATATTACGCAAAAAAAAAACCTGATTAAATCCCTCTTTGTAAGGCTATAATAAGAGAAAATTGAGAGGGCAAGACACATTTTGCAGATGAACAATGACATTACAAAAGATTTATCTTTTTCACCCATCACCTAGGGCCAAACAAAATGTCCCTAAATGGGGTAAGAAGAGGCTATAAAAAAAGGATTTCAAGAAAACTGGTACTTATTGGGAAGGCATAAAGAGGGAAGCTTTAAATAGACTGGGATGGAGGAGGAGGATACACAGCTATGTTGGCCTCAGGCTGCCTGATGCTGCAAAGAGTGGCTAGTAGTAGTTTGTACTACCTATCTCTAATAGGCCTACACACAAATATTATCGATTTGAAAAAAAAAACATAATTAGGAAACTTTAGATATAGCCAAGAAGCAGCTTTGAAAATCTATAAGCTGAAATCAGTTTTAGTCAAGACCAATTTTCCAACAAGCTAAAAACTTAGATGGAACCTGATTTCATCAATCATGTTCTGCTTGTTATCTGTTAGAACCACCCACACCTGCAGTGGCACAGTGGGCTAAAATTACTGTACCAGGAGGCATTTGAATATAATAATTTACAGTACAAGGAGAAACATTTAATTACCACAAGGTATTGAACGCATTTAATATGCATTTAGCATTTAATATACTATAAGGAGGCTAAAGGTTTAATTCTATTTAAATAAATAAAATGGAAAAAGTTGAACTCTTTTTATCGTAAATAAAATTTAATCAACCAAATTTGAATGATTTAATTTTTATTTTCATTTCAATGCTGTAATAACTGGAAAAAAGAATATTTGTATTATAATTTGCTTTCAGTTAAATGCCAATGATGTAGTAGGTTTTAAATTTTTACAGTTAGGGAAGGAGGCAGCAGCCAAATTCTTGTTTATAGTGAAACCAAATTTGTTGTGAATGGTCTTGGGGAGATATAAGACTCATTCAATATATAATGATATCAGCTGCTGAAAAGCCCATCATTGCAAAATTTAATTTTACTATAATTTCATTTTTATTTTCAATTTTGTAATAAGTATGCAAGACAATATTGACGCAGTAGGTTTTAGACCTTTACAGTTAGGGAAGGAGGCAGTACCCATCCTTTTTTTAAATTAGTTTTAAAGTCACAAAGGCTGTTTAATTAGAATAAATAGCTCTTTTGAAAGTACTAAAACAAACTTTAGCATAAAGAGCAAGGTACTGTATTTTTCGTTTTTTTTTTAATTTCTGATCATTTTTAAATAATGCAGGGAAATTCGGCGCCCCCTTTATGGAAAATTCCCTTCCCCCATGAGAAATTCCTCCCATGTAACCCCCTCCCCCAATCCCTCCCACACCAGAAAAAATCCCCCTTGAAAATGTCTGCATATTTTGCAATAACCTATACTATACATGAACAATGGGCAAAGTTCACAACTTGCAGCTCTTCCCCTGGTGACTGTAGGGGATTAAGTCACTCTTAAAGACATAGTTATTAGATTCTTAAACTATGCTGAACAAAATGGCTATCTCAAAATTTTGATCAGGTGACTTTGGGGGAAAATGAGCGTTGGAGGGGGCCTAGTTGCCCTCCGATTTTTTTGGTCACTTAAAAAGAACACTAGAACTTTTAATTTCGGTTCAAAAGACCCCTCTCACGATATTCTAGAACCACTGGGTTGATAAAATCACCACTGAAAAACAAAACAAAAAAACAAATAAACATGCATCCATGATCTTTCTTCTGGCAAAAAATACAAAATTCCACATTTTTGCAGATAGGAGCTTGAAACTTCTACAGAAGGATTCTCTGATATGCCAAATCTGATGGTGTGACATTCATTAGGATTCTATGACTTTTAGGGGGTGTTCTCTCCTTTTTTGAAAATAAGGCAAACTTTCTGAGGCTTGTAACTTTTGATGGAAAATCAAGTAGATAAGACTAAACTTGATAAACCTTATATATTTGAAATCAGCACAAAAATCCAATTTTTCTGATGCATTTATTGGTATCAAAATTCCGTTTTTTAGATTTTTGGTTGCTATTGAGTCGTGTTGCATCTAACTTACAGTACTTACAGCTCCTTGCTTACAGAATATAAATCAAAGGTGGGTTCTATGATGGATAAATTGAATCTAACAGCAAGTGTTGTGAAGCATAAGAATTGTGTTTAAATTAGATGTAAGGGTAACTTTTGTTAAAGATAAATATTAAAAAAAAAGTCTGTATAGGTTGCAGTAAACCCATTATAATGAGCCCAGTCCCAACCATCAGCTAATCCCAACTATCTAGGGCTAAGTGCCTATAAAATATATCCAAGTCCAGAAACCTAATATCCACCATTATTAAAGATATATATTAATCAAAACATTCTTAGGCATTGCGTAGGCTCTTTCAGTTTACTGGTTTCATCCTCCATAAGGATATATGCCAATAACAGTCATACTATTTAATTCCTTATGTTATGCTCTTTTCAAACACAGTGGTTATTCTTCTGACAATTCACCTGACCTGCGTGATAGTCCTCGATACGGTCCTAAATTTATATAACAAAAACTGAAGAAAATACTATATAACCTGATTTTAAATAAAAAAAAAGGCTAAAAGAAAACACTAAAACAATGAAATTATTACTTAATAGTATGCAGGATGTTTCTACTGGAAATATTATTGTGTTTCTTTTCATTGTTACCATATTCACTTTTTAAATCATTTCAAGTAATATTCTGGTAAATTGTTCCAAAAGAGGGCAGATACCAGAATCCATAACCACTGTTTCTCCAACAGAGTGATTGCCCATTGGAACAATCTTCCTGATATTGCTATCACTGCTCCCTTTGTTGATGCCTTTAAGATTGCTGTTAATTAGAGTTGGTCCATTAAACCATGAAAAATAGAGTGGGATACAAATGAGTCAGTAGCTCCCCTTCTTCCTTACTGACCAATGACTCAACAGGATTATTCTTATTTGGCTGAACAATGTGATTTAAGGTAAATAATGTACTCAATCAAAGGCACACCTAGAGTAAAATCGTGGGAGGGGGGGGGAGAATGTGACAAGGGTCACATCTGGTATCTGTTAAAAACAGATACCAGAATACATAACCACTGTTTCTCCAACAGAGTGATTGCCCATTGGAACAATCTTCCTGATATTGCTATCACTGCTCCCTTTGTTGATGCCTTTAAGATTGATGTTAATTAGAGTTGGTCCATTAAACCATGAAAAATAGAGTGGGATACAATTGAGTCAGTAGCTCCCCTTCTTCCTTACTGACCAATGACTCAACAGGATTATTCTTATTTGGCTGAACAATGTGATTTAAGGTAAATAATGTACTCAATCAAAGGCACACCTAGAGTAAAATCGTGGGAGGGGGGGGGGAGAGAATGTGACAAGGGTTCCAGTAATTGACAAGTTTACTGACCAATGACTCAACAGGCTTATTCTTATTTGGCTGAACAATGTGATTTAAGGTAAATAATGTACTCAGTCAAAGGCACACCTAGAGTAAAATCGTGGGAGGGGGGGAGAATGTGACAAGGGTTCCAGTAATTGACAAGTTTACTTTTTAAAAATACTGCAAAACAGAAAAAAAAACATGGAATGGGGACACCAGTAAAAATTTGGGGAGAGAGGTCCCAGGCCCCCTGGATCTACCAGTGTGCTTAATCATAGACAAAGATAGATTCTGATTACAGGAATACAAACTGGAATTCTTTGAAACAAGACAAGTTACCTGCTATACAATGCATTAAGAGATAAGAAAAAATACAAAGAAATGTTTGATTAAACTATATTTGGAACCATCATTGAGGGGGAGTGAATTGTTAAAATAACAGCCATAATATTTGGAAGGTAGATCAAATACAGAATCTAATGGTAGTGATGTTACTATTTTTGTTTTAGTATGTTTTTTTAAGTACCAGGAAGGTATTGCAATACCAGGTAGCTTTGCAACACCAGGAAGGTATTACAAAGTTACTATGTTAGCCCTCTTCTGATTTTTATGTCTTAGAAGTTTGCCTGCTTGACAGGTCTATTACCTGTTGGAATTTAGAACAAAACAACATGATACCTTAAGTTTCAGTTTCTTTTTCTCTGGTTTTAGTTCTGAAAAGGTAATTCCTGTAATTTCAGTAAAATTTTAGGCCATATCAATCTAAATCATCTAAATCTTGGAAATGTATTTTTCAGATCTTTGAAACCTCATAAATTGGGATTGAGCAAAGTTGTGAAGCTGAAAATACTTTTCTTGTTTTCATTTAAGCAGAAGATATATTTTGCATGGTTTCACTTTTACAAAAAAAAAGATTTTTAAAATTCATCAAAGGTCTATAGATAAGGTAATTTACCTGTAACTGTCATGCCATCTTTACATTAGTGCTCAAGTCTATAAGGATATTTAAGTATTATGGATATATCTACTGAAATTTTTGTGATGAGGAAGCAACAATAGAACAAATCAATTACATTTTTATTAAATGCAATTGTATGTTGTAGTGTAAAAAGCAGTATACAATTGAGCAAAATTATGTAAAACTCAAACCCTCATATCTTGTTACCAAATAAGAATAGATAATAATTGTATATATCAATGAATGGTTAAAAATCTAAGCTATGCATCAATATGGTTATTATTACAACTATTTAAGATCAAACACTTAAAATTATTAGTTTATTGACTTGCCTAGAAGGACCTCTTGGGAAATACCAATTATACTATTTTGATGTACATATCCTTTCAGTGTTTCAGTTTTATTCACATATTAACAGAAATCTGATTTTTTTTTTTTTCTGATCCCAAAAATGTAACTTTTATTGCTTGATAGGCCTATTTTTTCTCTAATTAATCAATATTAAATATAATTTTTTTCTTTTCAATTGCTTGTCAAAACAGAGATCACAATTTGAATTTATGATGACAATTTCACCAATAAGCCAGGGATCTTGTTGCTCATATTATGTAATGCTATGGTAAAATAGGGGCAGTCCAAAAACCCATCTCTATTTTTCTGGAATGCCAGTGGTCTTTCTCAAAAAGAGGTCTTGTACCCAACTCTGAATCTGGGTATATGTATATATTAATGGAATATTCAGATAGTAGTAGGTAGTAGTAGGAAGGCCATCCTCATGTAAATGAATGTTAAAGTTGGATTCATGATGTAATTTTGACTATAGAGGTAAGTTTGAACTTACACAACTAAGGGCATTAAGGTGAAAACTTCAGGTAATGTTGAACTAAATCATAAGGCCATTGCCCTTCCACATGGATTGTCTATAGCACCCTTTTGGAAATACTTGTTTTCTGCTCAGTGTGCAAAAGTAAGAGTTCTGTTTTTTTTATTTGCAAAATCCTTCTGAGACTCCCACCATGAATGAATAACTCCTATATCATGTGTAATTATGGTGTAGCCAATCCTACAGTCTGTGTCAACCATGTCACCAAGAATTTTTTGAAAAATGCTAAGGGAAGAGCAAACCCATGACTAGCCCTCTTGTGCCAGTAGTTTTGCTAATGTACATAATGTGTAAATACTTTTGGTGATGTTCCCTAGTTCTACTTTTCTCTTCTTTTTCTATAGTTATACTCTGTTTTAATTCCATGTGAATTTTTGGGCAATAAAATTACTTAATTACTTACTAAATCAAAATACACCACATGCATGCTGGTTTTTAAAAGGGCATTTCAGTCAAATCCCAAGATGGGCTTAGGACATTAAGTTCAAGTTTTAGGTTTTTCTGTAATTGGTCTTTCCCAGAAAGAGGTCTTTTACCCTGTGTCATGTATGGATGATTTATGCAGAGTACATAATTTGTGCTAGATATTTGACTATTAGGGGGGATAAGTGTTGACAAAGTAAAATGAAACACTTTTAGGAATTATAGGCCTATAGCCTAAGTAAGTAGCCTTGTTTTCAGAATTTTTCAATGTCTTCTTCTATTAGGTCAATTACTACATATGTGCCAAATAAAATAAACCAGGATGAGAAGACAAACCAGAAAGCAACAGGTTCCCCATTGCACCAGACAAGAGTACCAACACTTCTTCTTGGTCTGTTCTATCCCACTCTGGAATAGCCTAGCCTGTCCAAAGTCACCATCCAGTCTCAAACCCTACAAGCCTTAAAGAGGGAATTGATCAACACTGATTCAATGCTGAACTCTCCAACAGTTAAAAACAAACTTACTCCCAAAAGTTTTGAAAGATTTTGCCCCACCTTCTATTAGGCTATGTGCCTAAGTTATTGAACTGGCCTTTGCAACCACACCTGTGGAAACATGAGGATTTATCCTAGTTCATTTCTTTAGTGGCTTACATAAAATTCTAAAATAAGCTTACTTTGTCCAACAAGGTTCTTTAAAGCCATTTTCACAGGATTATTACTATTTTAGATTTTTATTTCCCTGTTGTGAGTCATCAATAAATCGATTCTGGCGCTTTATAATAAGCGAAAACGCCATCTATTTTATAGTATTATAGAGAGTAGCACTATCAGGCTCACAACTGCCAGCAAGACAAGGGAGATTACTAAAATAGCGTAAAGGTTGGTTCAGGTGCATGGTGAGACGCATGAGAAAAACCGATCAATGCGAAAAGAGAAGTGTGTTTCACTTACTTTAACGACAAAATCATTTCAATTAAGTAAAATAGATAAAAAAACAAGGTTCTTTACAATAATTTCTTGCCCTTCATAGCTGAACAGCCACAGTTATTATTATTGGATTTAAAGCAAAACACATGAGGAACTCTAAATTTCATCTCTTGAACAGCCAGAAGGAAGTATTGGTAAGAAGTAGACAAGATGTTCCAAGAGTTTCAGCATCTTTTAAGATTTTGCAGCCGAGAAATAGTAAGGAAACAAGTGACTTGCGAAATCCACATTCCCTGAATCTTTACTGCCATTCATGGAAATCTAAACAGGGTTCTAAAGTTTCATTTTGAAAAATAGCGCGAGTTCAAGTTAACGGCTAAATCTAACTACATAGCCAATGAAGAATTTAGCCCCTCTTCTTCTATTCTATCACTGAGCTCCCATTAGCTTAAAACAGAAGCGTAAAAGTGCTAATCTATTCTAATAATATTTATAGTAATTAAGAAAAACAATAGTTCTTAAAGCTGTAATTAAAATCATTAATAATATTTTTAAGATTCGTAGGATAGGAAATTAAAGGAATTTATAAAATGTGAACATCAAGAAAACATGGGGAGTAGGGCTGCGAAACTTTCCAGGGGAACTATTGTGGGGTAAGACGTCGTATTATTCCGAATATCAGAAATTGGTACATTATTTGCACATTCTTTGTTTTCTGAGGTAAGGGGGCTGAAAGTAAAAACAACAACAGGTAAAAGAAAGGAAAATAAATCTAAGACATTGAATTTTGGAAACTTTAATGAATATTATTTGAGTTAGTTTTTGTCTTTCGATTTTGTTTTAATTCTGTAGATGCTACCTATGCACCTTTTATATTAAAAAAAAAAAAAAGATTTTCATCCAGCCACCTTTTTGTCGCGAAAATTGCCCTACCCTATCGCAAGGAGAACAGCAGCCAGATTACTTTCATGTATAGTTATAAAAACGGTGTAGACTGAGAGAATTTCCCATAACACTAATAGCAAAAAAAAACTATGGTCATTAGATTTTTGTTCAGTATCCCAGACAGAGGATTTCTAACCATTTGGTTTGGCAAAAGATCCAATTGACATTAATGGCTAGAAAAAAAATTATACCGACTGTCTTACCAATTGACATTGAAAGCATGGTTGAAGTGCTATGAAGTCAAAAAAGGCAGTATCGTGTAGCCCAATTGTTTGACATAATGCAATACAGTTCACTGCGCCCAGAAAATAAGATTAGATATGTCTGCAGCGTTTAAAAAAAGGGGCAAGGGGAGGTTCACAAATTAAACAAAACACTCAAAAATAGCTGAAAAGGTATACAAAAAAGTTCAGAGGCTTCTGTAGAAATTTATTACGCGAATGGGGGATATCACCTTAAACAACACTATATTGAAAATGACACTATATTTTGTGGATTGAACCTTAAAGTAAGGCGTGATCAAGGTGAATTCTGTTTTTTTTTTTGTTGCTAAACTGCCAGCTGATGATTACTTGAGTGCAGCAGTGACTGTCAATGTTGTTGTTCAATCATCATCAGGTAATGACCTATTTAAATAAGAAAAGATATCTTGCCAGAGCGAAATGGTGTTTTCTGCCTATATGTGCAAGAAAGCACCAAATTTTTCTGTAAAGACGATCGAAATTCTGGGGAAAGCAAATTCTTGAAGATCCAATAACGTTTGCTCAAAATAAATTTCTCACATATTCTCGTAACAAAAATTTCTAGACCTGGCTGATTCTCAGCTTTGGCGTCAGCTAAATACTATTGTGCAAAGGTATTGCCTTTATTTATTCCAATAACTGCAACAATAAATTTGCCAAATATGAACGTCATCTATTCTTAAGAAAATAGAGTGATCACTAGATCATTCATACGCACGAGTACCGTGGAGGAATGGACACAAAGTCGAAAGTGTGGAGGCAGCCTCAGGATGAAAATAAAACAGAGCTGGAAACATGGTCTTGCAGAAAAAACCAGAGCTGTATTTAAGAATTCCTTAGAATGTATTTTTCTGTGATCAGGTATACTAGTTTAAATAATATCATCCGGGACAAGACCGCATTTCAGACACTTATACTAGCATTTACAGAGTTTAACGATAAAAAAAAAGGTAAAAAAAGGTAAAGGATACGGCATTAGACTTTACAGTCCGTACCGGCGGTGCTAATCTCCGTTTCTTGGCCCTTCAGCCAGGAAGTGTAATGGGGAAATGGGAGTGCCAGGAAGTGCAATGGGAGTTTAACGGTAACATTGGTAAATAGCTCGACAGCACGTCAGACAAGGGTAGAACCAAGCTGAGGTTTATTTGGGGTTTCATTTTTCTGTAGATGTTGTATTTGCAGAGTACTGAGCTATTTCCAGTTTCTTTAAAACTGGAAACAAAGCAAAAATTTTTTGAGCATCGATATTTGTCGTATCTTGTAAAGTGTTATACAGTGTTATTATTATGATTTGTTCTGCCGGATTTAATTTGAAGAAACTAAGTTTTTCCGAGGTAAGTAAAGAGCGAAATTGAAACTTAAAATGGGCAAAAATTATTACTTCACAACCTATCTAATATATATCAATAAAACTAGTACAAATAAACCAAATAATTATAACCCCTTAGAATTTGTATCATAGCTTGAAACTCACTGTTGTATTGAGAGAATTAATCGGATTTCCAAAGTTCATTTTATGTCTTATTTGATCTTCATTTCAAGTAACACTAAAGCATATTTCTTGCAATTTAAGACTATATATTACTCAATATTGGTATTATAGCTGGTGAGACCAAAATGCTACCTGATAAATCAATCCAATATTTCTGTTTGCTGCTCAATTACTTCGCGGTTATTGAAAAAAATTTGATTTTACGCTTATGGTTTTAGGATAGTTTTAATTGTATACTGAAAGTTACTAATGTCACAACTGGCGTAAGACTATGAAAAGCTTTACAGATTCTATTATTGCTGTCAGGCTACATACTCACTTTTGACTCCCAAATAAATATTCCTGTTCTTATACTTGACTTTTGTGTTTTCAGTAAAGCACTAGTTTTCTATAATCCTATAAGTATAGAGAAACATATCAATTGCTTTATTCGTACTAGTTTTATTGATATATGTTGTTTCAACAATGCTTCAACCATGACATAGAGTTCATTGCAAATTATCCCCAGAAACTAGTTAACATTGAAACCTCTTAAATCTAATAGATGGTAGAATTTGTAAGAACCTTGTAAAAATAAGTAATAGCTTTTATTTGAGCCATTAAACATCTATCTACGGTGGTGCGGTAGCCTGCTAATGATTTAGTAGCTTATTGATGAGCAGTCGATTTACAAAAATTACCAAGGGACTGGGAGGGGGAGTTTACAGGAAGGGCTGTTGTAAACATCCAGTTAAAGGTTCTAGATTATAACTATTACAATAGTACTTTAGAATTTTTCCACTTAAGAAGTGTCATCAAGACTGTTGTTTTCAGTGCTATATCGCACTTACGGATGGTAAATTGATTAAAAAGCACATAAGTTTGAGCAGCAGCCTTCAGATGGAGCAACAGCCTTCAAACCGTTTGAGCAACAGCCTTCAAACTGTTTGAGCAACAGCCTTCAAACTGTTTGAGCAACAGCCTTCAAACTGTTTGAGCAACAGCCTTCAAACCGTTTGAGCAAAAGCCTTCAAACCGTTTGAGCAACAGCCTTCAAACTGTTTGAGCAACAGCCTTCAAACTGTTTGAGCAACAGCCTTCAAACCGTTTGAGCAACAGCCTTCAAACTGTTTGAGCAACAGCCTTCAAACCGTTTGAGCAACAGCCTTCAAACTGTTTGAGCAACAGCCTTCAAACTGTTTGAGCAACAGCCTTCAAACTGTTTGAGCAACAGCGTTCAAACTGTTTGAGCAACAGCCTTCAAACCGTCACTCTTATAAGTTCTGCTAGTCCAATAGCCCCAGCTTTTCCATTTGAGACACGACACTAAAAGCGCCGTTTTTGTGCCATTTGGAACTTTCAGATGGTGGACTTTATAGCAAGAACGTAGATATGAGCAATACCTTATATGAACAATAAATATCTGTCTACGATATTCTGGTAGCCTGATAATGCTACCCCTTCAGCAGTGGCACAAAAAGTGCCAGTTTAGTGCCGTATGGCAATTCCAGATAGAGGAATTTATAAAAGGCATGTAGATATGTAAAATAGCTTTTGAATCAGCCATTAAGCATCTCCCTATGATGCTCTGGTAGCCCGCTAGGCATGCTGAAAAAAAAAACGAAAAAAAAGCGAGAGACAGATCAGTAGCCTACTACCCATGCAAAACCGTGATTTTCCTTGTTTTTCAAGGAGGGGGACTGTAATTTCCCTGTACGAGGTTTCCAACCATACTAATTCCAATGGTACATTTTTCATTTTCATCTGACACCATTTTCTACGGGGTTCGGGCTTTTTTTCCAAATCACCATAAATTTCTTTTCGCTTTTAACTTTTACTTTTACTTTTATTGCGACTTCCTCATAAAAACCAGGCAGCTCCCTCTATAGAGCAAATAGGCTTTCAGATTTAAATCACTTAAATAAAAAAGTCAGATTTTCTTTTGCTGAAATTTCCCCCTATTTCCGACCGATCCATCAAGGAAATTTCTAGGGTCACTTTTCAGTTGCCCATTTCCAGAAGTCAAACCATTAATAGAAGGGACATCTCCCCCAAATTTCCGGCCAGCAGTAAATAACCCTTTTGTGCCGGGAATTTCGGCACCATATCCTTGCCATGACTAATTCCTACTTAAAATCAATCAGTGCAGTATTGTTCACTTTAAGATTTGAATGTTACTAGTTTCTCAGTAAATTGCTTTATCAAAAGTCAATAATAACTTTATGTGTTATGATTGTATTTTCCTGGGAAACTTGGGCTTCTAAAGATTCGTAAGAGGTCATGATTCGGAGCAGTAAGCATAAAATCCAAACCACTATGCTCGATTAAAGATAAACATAATAGGCTACTTAATTTTGTTTAAACTTATCTTTGTGATATACAAAGTATACAAATGTAATAAAATGCTCATCCATTAAATATACAATATCTAATATATTTTTAATATGAATAAAGAAATATAAAGAAAAACGAGGAAAAAACTGTTTTACTTTTAATTTCATAGAAAGGATTCTGTAAATAAAAAAAGTTATAATTTCGTCTTTAGTTTTACAGAGTAAATGAAAGGATAATTTAGACAAAAATGTAACTTTTTTCTAATAAAATCCATACTTTCACAAGAAAAGTAAAACAGTTTTCTTCGATTTTTATCATAATTCGTTATTCGTATTAAAAAATATATTAAGTATTTTATGTGTAATGGATTTAAAATAATTATGACCAAAATGAATCCTTTTGGAAAAAATTAAATAGCCAATGTACCTGGAAGGCCAAAGGTGAATATTAAAAGTTTTCTTCTGTTTATTTGCTGGCAAATTGTCCTCGTTTCCCCCTAACTTTTAAGTTGAGCTGTAGGCACATTTTTAACCCGTGGAATTCTTCATTTTTTTTTAATTGCTTGCATACTTCCAGGATATTCAAAACTTTAGACTGTGCGCAAAAATGACGCATATTCTTTCTTTTTTTCAATTTTTTTCTTCGATTTTTATCATAATTCTTTATTCGCATAAAAAAATATATTAAGTATTTTATGTGTAATGGATTTAAAATAATTAAGACCAAAATGAATCTTTTTGGAAAAAATTAAATAGCCAATGTACCTGGAAGGCCAAAGGGGAATATTAAACATTTTTTTCTCTTTAGTTGCTGGAAAATTGTCCTCGTTTCCCTTTAACTTGTAAGTTGAGCTGTAGGTACATTGTTAACCCGGGGAATCTTCATTTTTGTATTGCTTGTATACTTCCAGGATATTTAAAACTTTAAAAACTATGTACAAAAATGAAAAACTATGCAAAAAAGTGAAAAATGAAAATTAAAAACTATGCACAAAAATGAAAACTCTGCACCAAAAAATTATTTAAAAACAAATTGAAAAACTATTGAAAATTGATAAACTATTGAAAAACAAAATTAAAAACTATGCACACAAATGAAAACTATGCACAAAAAAATACTTTAAAACTATGCACAAAAATGACACATATTCTTCCTTTTTTTCAAATACTTTCTGCAGTTCACTACCAGTACATTTCGGTACCGGTACATTTCGGTACATCACCACCGGTACATTTCGGGTAGATATAGTATTTTCGGTATTTCTTAGAAGAAATGGACCAGCTTGTGGACAGGTTCCATAAGCGTCGAGAAAATACTGTCGATTTTTCACTTATCTGTATAGCTTAATTATGTTGTTTAAGTAGCTGAGGTGTTATTTTTTCGTGAGTTTTTTCTTGTTAGTATTTTCATTTTTATTTTATTTTCCTCTACTTTTGTTCTCTTCTAAGTGCATTTCGTGCTCATAAAAGGGTTTGATATAAATTATTATTGTTATTCTTACTGTTATTATAATATGTCAAATAAACCAAGACGAAGAGAGGGTTGGAGTTTTACAAGCAATGGGATTAAGTAGAATATTGTAACAAATTCGAGATGAAATAAAAATTGACTTGAAATCAAATATTTTTGAGAATTGCTATATGTTTTATGAACCTTATGAAATATTATTAAATATAGTCCAATTTTTTATAGGAGAAATACAAACATTTCACCTTTAGGCGCCATCAGTGAAACTGGGACAAGCAGCAAACTTGCATCTTTTGGTTCCAATAATCAAAAAAGAAGTTTGTTCAACTAAACATAAGGAGCAAGATTAAAACTTAAAATGTACTGAAATTACTTTGTTCGTTTTAAGTTTTAATGTTCCTTCTTACTTTCAATTGAAAAGACTTTTGTTGTTAATGTTATTTCTTGCCCCCGTGTGAAAAGCTCCCTGGAAAATCCTTCTGGGAAGTTTCCTCCCTAAATTCTGCCTCAGGAAATTCAACTCCAGCACCCCCTCCCCAAATAATACTTATATTTCCCAATAACAAATACACCCAAGGTAAAGTTCTTTGATCTTCAAATAAACTAGTTCAAATAGCTATCTCAAAACTTCGATCGGGTGTCTTTTAGAGGGGGGAGTGGGAGGAAAGTTTATTGCACTCCAATCTTTTCGGTCACTTAAAAAGGGCACTAATTTGTTTTTAACTCCATTTTATTGAGCTCTTTCTCGATATTCTAAGACCACGTTTTAGATAAGATCACTCCTAGAAAAAGAAGAAAAAAAATACATACGCGATCTTTCTTCTTGCTAAAAAACAAAATCTTATATTTTTGTAGGAAAGAGCTTGAAATCCCTATGGTAAGGCTTTCTGATATCTTCAATCTAATTGAGTGCTTTTTATTAAGATCACTTGATGTTTTGGGGGTGTTTCTCCCTCTTGCGAAAATCTGGTAAATTTTTCCAGGCCCATAGCTTTTGATGAGTTACATTAATCTTAGCGGATTTTATATATTTGAAATCAGCATAAAAATTCAATTTTCTTAATGTATTCTTTGTTTCCGAAGTTCGTTGTTTTTAGAATTTCATTTACTGTTGTGTTGGTTCGCTCCTTACTTATAGTTCGCTATGGCCAACTGTTTGAAACGGTAAAATACTGTTTTCACTATTGACGTGAAAGTATTAGTATTATAAAAAAAAATCCTTATTTTGCTCTCTAGTTTTAAAGAGAAGACAAAATGATATTCCAGTCAAGGCAAAAGAATCGTAAAGAAGAGAGAAACGAGAAAAATTGAGTCTAAAAAAGCTTTTTTTTAGGAAGAATCACGTAAACTTTAAAGATAAAAAAAAATATTAAGGGTTTTCTTTTGTTTAATCTCTGACAAATCGACCTATTTTTTCCAACTTTGAATTGAGTTCAAGGTACAGTCTTAACACCTGGGGAGCCAGCGTTAATTTTAATTTACTTTTTTAATTCCTTGCCTATTGCAAGAATATAAAATAATAAGGATCATGAGAAAAAATGATCCATAGATGTCGATTAATCTGACCCAAAGACATTTTTAAAGAGCTGATGCTAACAGAACATTTTTAGCATTTAAAATTACTTAGTCTAATATTTCAAGGGACCACCAATTTCCAAAAATAGTATGCACCAGATTTACTTACAAAACAGATGGTGGAAGTGTTCCACAAGCTTGCCATGCGTGCTGGAATAAGTGGCACTAAACAATGCACACTAGATAGTGGAGAGGGTGAACCTCTAATATTCAAGGAATGCAAGAACCAACAATATAAGAACTTAAAACAAGAAAAAAAAAAATGCATGTTTGGGGAGTTTGAAAAAGGATAATTCGAAATTGAATCAGTTACAAAGAAATTAAATGCACAGAGCAAGAAATACATTTTAAGAGAAAAAGAGCCTAAATTATGTTCCATTACGCCATTTATTTTCCAGAAAGAAATTAAGCTTGATTCAGCAATAGGTATTAAACAGAAAACTAGTAACCTTCTAAGTTTAGTAACTTCCTACTGAAAACGACTCATAATATCTATGGTCATTGTTTCCGGAATTAGAGCGTATATACATAATGTCTGGACATTTCCGATTTCCTGGACCGTGGAAAATGGAATCCCCTTTAGACTGGACAATAGAAAGTTCTATTGCCAGGAAGTAGACTTCTTCCATGGTTGGTAAATTGCCTAGAAAAGCTTAGAAAGTATTTTATTCTTCTTCAAGCAATTATTTACAGTGCATAGAGCTCTTTGTAGTGACATGCGAAAAGAAAAATGAGAGTAACTTGGAATCATGAAAGAATGATCTTTAACAGAAAGCGTCGTTTGGAAAGCGGATTTTCAAAAACAAAAACTCAGAAAAATTTTGATTTGCGAAAGACAGTGGCTGACAGCCATCACTGTATTCAATCACTCTTTGACTATAGAGTTCATTTTTTGTGGTAATTGGTTCTATTCCAATATGATTTTGAGACGGTTTTGTCCCATCGTCAATTGAAGAGGCGAGCTCTTCCCCTCAGTTCAAGATCGAATGGATTGGAAAGTTTCATTCGGCCTTAATTTATTGATTGTGTTTTAGAAATTTATTAATGAATAAAAGAGCAGGCATGTACTCGTAATTATTTTCGTGGGTACCGACATTTCATAGCGGAAAGGTAAAAATATGCAACAAATCTAGAGTTATTGATGAAGTTGAAAAATTCTTGTGGTTTGGGGCAGGGGGGATGGGCCCGAAGATCTCTCATATGCATTTCCTGAAAATTAAGAAATGCAAAGGTGAACAAACCTTGTATCTGAAAGATTTCTAAAAAGAAAAGTTAAAAAAAAGTTAAAAAAAGTTAAAAAGTTTAAAAAAAGTTAAAAAAGTTAAAAAAGTTAAAAAGTTAGTTTATAAGACATCATATCACGACAACGGAAATAGAGGCAATGTAAAAACACAAGACGGGCAGCACTGAAAAATCTAAAAAGAGGAGTTGTCGACCTGTTTTATAATAGGTAAAACAAAAATATACCCTTTTTCACTTATCAGGGGCACCAATTAAAAGAAGGTAGGAGGTAATCCTCTTCACCCTGAAAAAGATCTCGAAGAATAAACTATTCGTAGTTTTATTGAAAAAATAGAAACAAAACAAAATTACACCCTTAAGTACCTTCTTCGTTTCTTCATTAAAAAAAAAAAAAAAATGCAGAAAAATCTCCACTTCTCTATCTCCTACATTTTCGTGAATTGAAGGCCCCGGCTCATACTTGGTGAATTATGGTTCCAACTGTGTATGAGGTGCTGTATTTATAGGAAATAGTTCTAAGAATACATAGGTTCGTTTTTAAAATTTAAATTTTTTTAAGTTTTTGTCTACTGACAAAGTAAATTGAAGCAGTCTCAAATGTTCTTGACCTTATCAACAAAACAATAACTTATGCTTTCTAGAAAGTTTTATTTTCTGTATTATCTTTTTTAAAATTAAAAAATTCAGCTAAACCCGTATCTTAGTATTATTATCATATTGTCATTGCAATGCAATTCCTGAAGTATACCAGAATTTTTATCTGCAACAACAACCATTTTCTGATGGAAATTAAATCATTGACTTGTAGCAAAACTTATGGAAGAGATAGGAGCCTGAAGGAGCCGAGCCTAGAGAATAGGGTGGATATTCTGACACTTCATAGAAGGAATTCTTCATTTTCCCCATTTTACTGACATTTCCGTGGGTAGTTCATCACGGCCTTTGAATCGATGCAACCTACCTATTATTATGGTAGCAAAGGGGTTGGCTGTGTTATAAAGAAAACCGCTATTATTTTTATAAGGTTTATATTGAAAAATTCCTTTTTTATGAAAACCATTTTCTATGTTTCCAAGAAAGTTTTATTTTTCAAAAGAACCACATTTTAGCATAAAAAAAAATCCTACCATACAGTCATAACGTCGTTATCCTGTCTTACAATGTCTTCTGGAAGGGCTCTAAATGACCATTTACGGCGACAATTACTTTTTAGTGGAGGACAAGCGTCGGCAGGCCAGTAAACTTTTGAAACATTTACAAACCTAAGGAGTCCGGATTCATAAATCCGGAAAATAGTGTAAATATTATGGCATTTCATAGTAGGTCAATTTTCCCAGATTGCTGGGACAATTTTGTTGACAGACACATAAATTCTTTTGATTTACTACATTCGACTAGTGATTCTGAAAGAGGAGGTATATCCTGTATTAAAAAGAAAACTGTTCTAAACACAAGGATATAGTAAAGAGAAAAAGAGAGTTATAAGAAGAGTGCTAAATTCCATTGGTTTATTTTTGTAACAGATTTTCGCAAGTCAGTCCTATTAATCCTGCAGTGTTTGTCAGAAAGGGAGGTCACATATGTTCTATTCACCTTGATTTTTTACTCATTCTTCTATTCAATCGTTGTTGCTATGTCAAATTTGTGAAGTGGTAAAAAGTACATAGAGCTTGATTGGTTCTTTTGTACGAAATCTTTGGCCAGTGAAAAGATGGAGAATTTTTCTATTCGCAATTTCTTTACAATTAAGTTCTCTATTTATCTTTGGCTACTATATATATATATATATATATATATATATATATATATATATATATATATATATATATATATATATATATATATATATATATATATATATATATATATATATATATATTTATATAGTGTATACCAACTAATTTTGGCGATAGTTGTTTTTCTTCCGAATATTTTATATACTAGATAGTCAAACTTTTTCCAATAACAAATCTTTAATAAGTATGTTACTTTGCCAAATCGCTGCGCGGATGATTACTGTTCAATATGAGCTTTCTGTTAAAAATTCGTTGCAACAGAAGCCCAACATAATTTGTCCAAAATTCAGAGTCAATCCATTAAACTTAAATACTTTTTTCTTATATGCGAGTATCTTTATATTTATACGCAAAATACTAGATAAGTACAATAGAGTGCTGAAACTGTATTAGGCCCCGACAAGTCCTTAAAAAGCTCATCACCCTATAACGGATGGCTACAAAAATTTTATAACTTTTTGTAAACTTCTCATTAAGAATTTGGTGCAGCAGAAGCTTAATATCCAGAAGCTTAATATGATGTGTCCGAAAATTATAGTCAATCAATTAAACTTATATACCTTTTGTCAGCTATCAAAAGTTCCATTGAATAGAATATTAGTCGAACAATACCCCACATACAAGGCAGGACAACCCTTTTGAGCCATAATTTTGCAAGTCACTTATTACTATTTTCACACCAAAAGCCAATCTTTTCACTAGGGTAGGCTACCCATTTGTCACGTGAACCGTCTTCTCAGCACGAGCTTGATTACAGCGGAATTGGTACAAAATATGTCATTTACACGTTCATAAACACAATCGTTACGTTTGTGGATAATCATTCTTTCTTGATGGGCTAAATGTGACATGATTAAGCTAGGAAAGGTTATTAATTGAGTCTTATTCGAAATGTACATCTGCTTCCGATTCAGGAACATAAGGAAGACAATTAATTTAGGCCACAAATGATCATGATAATTATTTAATAAATTTGCTATAAAATTGGATTACAATGAAACCATTGCTTTTGATTTTCTATAGAGATTTTTGGGTATTTTTCTTTTTAAAGAGACCTCGAATTTTTAAAATTTCCTATGTCAGGAACTTCTAGTACAGGACGTCAGGTGGGTCACCCCCTTCAATCTAAAAACATATTTACGAAATGAAAAACATGAAAGTGTATGAAACTTTGATCTAGGGTTATTTTTCTGCGCTGATTTTAATCGACAGATTTTTATTGCTCTTCCCTTTTCAGTTTTTACGTTCTTTTATCCTTTCTTATTTCAGTATTACTTTCCACTTTTTGACAAGAAGCTCTATTTTGGGATTGTTTGCTTGCTAAAGCTCTTTCAGTAATAAGACTCTGCATTGTCATATTTAAGGAGGGAGGGAGAAAGGTATCTAGGCCTGGAGTGTACCACATTTTCAATCCTTTTCATAAAATTTTACTCCTTGGAATTAATTGCTATTTATTGCTATAATTAAGTGCTCGACGATCGAATTAATTGCTGTGAACGTGCCTGATTTTAACTCCACTCTCAAATTTTAACGCAATTATCAATATTTTAAAGCTTATTTTTTTTTTCGTTTGAAAAGAAGGAATACTGCAATAAGAGAGAGTTATTCTGTTAGCAATTTTCCTCCTAATATTTTACTCCAAAACAAAGGATGGCAAGGGCTGAATTTTTGCCTCCGTATTTAATCGGAACGCATCTAATTCTAATTCTAACGCATCTAAAAGGACTATAAGTGTACTTTTGTAGGCTTTTTGTAATCCCCTCCCCAAATAAATTTTTACTGATATCCACCCTAAAAGTTTATGCACAGCTCTGCAACAGTTTATAGCCGTTAACTTTGCTAGACGTTAACTTTTTCTAAATCAGTGCATGAGGAACATAAGGAGCTAACCTCCACCCTTAGAAAGTAAGACCTACCAAGGGAAATTTTTTGATACAACAAAACGCAAAAAAGCTATTATTGGGTGGGAAAAATAAAATTTCAAATATATATTAAATATGAATAAAATAAACATGTTAAAATACGCTCAAAAATAAATTAAATATAAATATATGTATATATTAAATAATCCATAAACAAAAAATTTATTTCTACGCAATGCATAAAAGTTTATTGATGCCTTTGGTTACTTCTAAGAAGATTTTTCATCTTTGGCCATCTCTGCTCCATAGCATTCTGGCTCCATTCGGGTCAAAATTGTTACTTTTGTGTGACAAAACAAAGGAGAACTTTTGGTTATGCTGTCAGGCAGAACCAAATCCATGATTTTTGTTCGGAGGAGGGGGGTTTACACAAAAAAACTTATAAAACACAAACATTTATTTTCATGTATATTGTTATGTTTTTACGAGTCGAAAAATACTTTTTTTTTTTTTGGGGGGGGGGGGGGTCAAATTCTCCTCTGTATACGGTCTTTGCTGTTGTCAAACTTCTAGCTGCAATATAAAAATGAATCACTGCAGTCTCTTATTGTTGTATTTCACAATGTTCATGGTTTAAAAATTGTATTATCATGTAAGTCTAGATGTTAGGAAGTGGTTACGATAAAGATAGTAACAAAGGAGGAGTCACATATTCAAACGTTCTGAGGGAACTACTGCAGAGAAACCAGCGGCAAGTTAGTAATTCGAACAAACTGAAATCTCATTTGACCTGATTCTTCATTTATTTTACCAGGTTTCCATGCCTTAGACCAGTTAAAAAAAGGTTCCCAATCGATTTTGGGCTATGCCCCACAGGGGGCGCTTCTAAATTTCTGCATTTCCCGTCGTGATATCTAAATTCTGCTATTCAAAATTTTACGTGCATTCACCTGACTTGACCTTGAAAGGCCACTAGCTCATTATCTTTTTCTAATAGTCCTCTAGGCATATTTTATTATAATCAAGAATATTGTCTGAATATAACCCCTTTAATACAATGAATGACGTCATTGCAAGATTATCATGTATCTTTTTTGCTTTTTATATGAATATAAATGTGACGTCATTCACATGAAAAATGTTTTTCTTTAAAAATTAAGGCTCTAAAGTAGTCAGTCAAAGGGTGCACGTCCTGCCCATGATCTACCAAAATATTGCCCTGTCCCACCGGTGGGGCCTGCGACCCACGATGGGAATCACGGCTTTAGGTCATGGTTCCACATCAGCCTCTAGAGCCATCCATGTTACCAAGAAGGAGTCGTTAGCTTCAATGATGACATCCCTGATTGAGGCTTGAAGGTAGCGTGGTTCTAGCTGTGGTAGGTACTTCAAGTCACTGTAGTAGGCTCATCCGTGTATGTTAATAAGTCTGCCTCTACGACGGGATCCCTTGGGGTTGCCAACTTTTTGGTCCATGAATGTGTTTTTTTTTTTTTTAGCACCTAAAAATGTATCATTTCTACCTGAAACGTGTCCATCTTGAAATCTCAAAAACCAGCGCAAATTTTTTTTTACCAGTTGTATTGTTGACCAAAAGACGCTTTATAAACCCGTTTTAAAGCGGTCAGTTATCATCAAATATAATAAAAAAGAAAAAAAATATGTTAAACGTTTTTACAAAATGACTTAGTTTGAAAGTATGCAACTTATATAACATGTAAATTCCATACTTTGGAGAAAATCAGTTTCTTAAGACATTTCTGGTAAAACCGGGATGCTAAGAAAATACCGAGAAAAAAGCAATACTTTGATGAAAAGTAAAATTCTTTTGTTAATCAAAATATATATCCTGTTGGGAAATGTTCCTTTTTCTGTCATGAATTTATGTGTATCTGTTCTTCTAACACAAAAAAAGAAAGAAAAAAGATGCCGTTTGTGCAAATATCGTTGTTCAAGCAAATTTTCTTTGCCTACAATTTTCTTTATTGTTCAAGGTAAGACACTGTAAGTTTGTCACTGTAAGTACACTATTGGACACAGCTGTTTCAATAGTGTATTTTTTTTTTTGATATGACTCTAGTTATAGGAGTTATGAGATATTGTATTTATTAGTATGGGACGTGATCGTCTCTCACAACGTTGCTACCACCGTTGCAACGAGCTACCACTGCGACCCAGAAAATATGTCCAGTTGGCAAAACTGATGCCTACGGCTGCTGATGCAGTGTTTGTATTTGGGACCCTTTGGTCGTTTAATCTTAGAACATGACCAAAGTGAAAAACTGCAGTCTACGAGATTTTTTTTACAGCGTTCGATTAACATAAACCAAGAGAGTCTTTATTCGGGTATGGATTTTGCTTAGTATATCAATATAATCTTTGGTCTCATTATTAAAGACAATCACCAGGAACTTGCTCCTAACGAAACGTTTAGTATAGATAATGATCATCTTTGTATATCTTATCTAAATGAAGAAAGAAATTAGGTATAAATTATTAAAAGAAGGGTCCAATTTCCCTCTTCGGGAAATAATTTAGTAATCACGCATCCATTTTAACACCGAGAGGAAAATTATTGCTCCGCCAACCGTGACTTTTTTCTGAGTACTTCTTCCAGTGTGAGTCGCATAAGAGATTCTTTTATTTTTACCGAGCGCTTATTTTATCGAGTGTTTTATTTTTTTCATTTGATACTATAGTGCGGACACACTGGGTTGTAAACATTCTACCGTCGCAGCACCAGCAGATCCTCATAGATCTGATAGATCATAATAGATCATAAATACATAATATTAAACTTATAGACCTAGCTTATAGATCATAAATGAACTATAAATAGACCACAAGACCCTGGCTGTATCCAGAGGGGGGCTTAGGAGGTTTGAACCCTTCTGCCCCCCAAAATGTTTGTCTGACTCATAAAAACGTAACAAAAACGTAACACATTTTTGATACGTTTTTTAAGTTTTTTTTTGTAAGCCCCCACCCCTCAATTTTTTATAGCCCCCCCCCCGAAAAAAATCCTGGATACTGCACTGCATAAGGCTTTTTTATTTTCATAGACAATAATTGAAAGCAATGAATTCCCCCCCTCCCGACACATTAAAAAATGAATTTTATGCCCCCTACATTTGTATGAATTGTGTACAGGCATTGGGTTAAAGTAACTAGAAGCTATTCTGAAAACCAAATGGTATAGACTTTCTAATGTAAATGAATTCAAATTTTGTTTAAATAGTATTTAAGCTAGTTTAGGGCACAATGAATTGGATCAAAATTTTTCTTATTTATTATATATAGGCTTTGATTTTATAGGGTTTAAGGCAGGGGCTAAGTTGGACCTAACCTGAAGACACTCCAGACTTCCTTGAATTTCTGGGCACTTTCTAATCGAATTATCTAACATATTTTTCTTTTTTACTTTTTTTTTTACAATGGCTTTCACCGTTCCCAGGAAAAGAAACTCATTTATGACTTTTAGTTTAGTATTTTTATGATATTTCCTCTATAAACACAATTATCAGCAGTCGCTAGCGGTAAAAAGAACGCCGATGATGCCCGCCCCATTTAGTTCGATTAGTCGACATCTCGGAGTAAACGTTCATTTTACTGCACGTTTATTTTGCCGTTCGCTTATTGTAGTGACGATGGACGACTACATTGCTGCCGTTGACGTTTGCTTTACCGAACGTTTGTTGTTACCACCCAATGTGTCCGTCGCAATACTACCCTATACACCTCCAAGAAACGCTCAGTAAAACAAACGCTCGGTAAAAAAAACGCCGATTGTGTCTCGGGCCTATGAGTTGGATTTGTATGGGAATAGCCGGAGGGCATGGTGTCGAAGTTACTAGAGCTAACAAGTGTGTAAACCATTTGTAAAAGCAGAAGTCTTTACCAGAATGACGAATGGTGACATCCAGAAATATTCCAAACGATTTTGGAAATCTATTATCTAAAATTACCTTTCCTTCCGTCTTTTGCCAATCACTTCTTATTAGACGCGGATTGTAAGTTTTGTTATTTTGATGTGTCTGTACTAAGTTTTGGCTGTTTGAAATTTGATTCACGAATTACGACCTTGGTCACAGGAGCCCAGACTTCCCAGGAAGGTAGAGCCATATTATATAAATCATTATTGACTTTTGACGGTTGATGAAGCAGAAAATAGTCTGACATAGAAATAGAAAATAATAATAGAAAGGAAAATACGAATATATAAATAAATATATACAAAAATACGAATATATATATATATATACATATATATATATATATATATATATATATATATATATATATATATATATATATATATATATATATATATATATATATATTGCGAATCGTAAATTTCTTCATATTAAAATTTCCAAATTATATTTAAAAAATCAATATTAGGCTCAAAATTTCCACTAAATATCGCAGAAACGTAGGGATATTTTCCGATCTTGAGATTTTGGAGGGTGACATGTTCTACTTTGAAATTAAACGTTTCTAAGCATTTTCTAGCAGTTTTAGTTGTTAAGTTAAATTAAACAGAAAATAAATATGAAACTAGTTAAATTAAGAAACCGTAAAAATATGAACGAATCTGGACTGAGGGTACTTAAAAATAACTAAATTTTGTTATCAAAAGAACTTGGAATTCAGTATTAAAAATAAAAATTGAATGGAGAATTACTTTAAATAAAAAATGCTTTAAGATAAAAAAAAAAAAAAACGCACCGCCCTTGACTATTATAGTGGATAACTATACTACTATGTGTTTAAGGAAGCAAATAGGAAATTTGATTTGATTAGAAATTAAATATGAATTAAAGTTTTCAAACAAATTTAATCTAAAAGATAGTAAAAATGACAATTTGATATTGTAAAAAATGAATAAAAAATAAAAAGAAAAGGTTACTTCAGGCAATAGTCGTGGCAATAAATAACTACTATTTAAAATCCATTTTGAGTATAAAAAATCCAAATTGAAAAATATGGTTTTGGCTATTTTCATTGGACATTGACACTGCTAGGTATTTAAGGAAACAAACAGAAAGTAAATTTATTCAGCTCAAACCTTTTTAAAACCAATTTATTTTGGCTATTGTCTTGACATCTATTTTCAAAGCAGTAAAAATTCAAACATCGCTTAAACCTGCATTTTAAAAATTGATCTTATGGAAAAAAATTAGTATTTTTTTCTATTTTCAAGCCAATTGGCCCTCTAAAAAGTGTGAGAAACTGCTAATTTGGCAGTTCAAAACAAAATGAGATTCATGTAACTGCTCCTCCATTTTCTTGTCATAGTTAAAATCAGGACCACACAGTTAACTCTATCAAATTGTCTCTGAAATTAGTTACGGGCAGAAGGAAATAACACCGTTTAATTTTAATATTTAAGTTTCTAAACCCGAGCTATTATTATGGTATTCACTGTGGGAATGCAATTGCATCAGTATGGATAATTCCAAATGTTAATAAATAGATGCTATTTCATAATGCCTGGCAGCTTAGACACCAACTAATTTCAAATGAAGTAAGGTGAGTATCTCTCATTCAATTCAATTCAATTTATTCAAATAAAAAAAATATAACACCAATAATAATAAGGATCCTAGAAGCGAATTTGTTGAGGACCATAACCAAAAAAAATTGAAAATGAAGAAGAGAGAAAAAAAAGAAAAAAGAAAACATGGGTAATTAAAGCAAATTGAATAAGTATTTAGAGAATTATAATATCAAAATTTTAGTACATTGTTATACAGCGTGTGAAAACTTGTGGATAGCTCGACACTGGAGGGTATTATATTCCATTGAAGTATAGATTTATAAATGGGAGATCGCTGGGCGGAACTAGAGACACACTTGGGGACAATGAAGGAACGGTTGGATGAACGGAGACAGAGGCCTTCAGAATTATTAATATTAAAATAAGATAATAATTGAGGAGGAAGATTTTTATGGTGAGCGGAGTATGCAAGGTATAGATTTAATTGTTGTTGTATTTCTTTCGATTCTTTAACTACAAGCCCGTATTTTCCGATATCAGCTGCTCTGATTGAGCACCAACCAGGCACGTACGTAGGAGCCTTCAAGCCTATTCCCCTGGAATGTCAAAGCTTTGTAACGCTTTTTATTATTTCTCATTGTTTTAATTTCGATTTTCTGCTATCAGCTACTCTGATCGAGCACCAGCCAGGCACTTACGCAGGGTATGAGCCTTCAAACCTATTCTTCCTGAAATTTCAAGGCTCTATGACGCTTTCTATTATTTCTCATTGTTTTAATTTCTATTTTCTGCTATCAGCTACTCTGATCGAGCACCAGCCAGGCACTTACGCAGGGTATGAGCCTTCAAACCTATTCCCCCTGAAATTTCAAGGCTCTATGACGCTTTCTATTATTTCTCATTGTTTTAATTTCTATTTTCTGCTATCAGCTACTCTGATCGAGCACCAGCCAGGCACTTACGCAGGGTATGAGCCTTCAAACCTATTCCCCCTGAAATTTCAAGGCTCTATGACGCTTTCTATTATTTCTCATTGTTTTAGTTTCTATTTTCTGCTATCAGCTACTCTGATCGAGCACCAGCCAGGCACTTACGCAGGGTATGAGCCTTCAAACCTATTCCCCCTGAAATTTCAAGGCTCTATGACGCTTTCTATTATTTCTCATTGTTTTAATTTCTATTTTCTGCTATCAGCTACTCTGATCGAGCACCAGCCAGGCACTTACGCAGGGTATGAGCCTTCAAACCTATTCCCCCTGAAATTTCAAGGCTCTATGACGCTTTCTATTATTTCTCATTGTTTTAATTTCTATTTTCTGCTATCAGCTACTCTGATCGAGCACCAGCCAGGCACTTACGCAGGGCATGAGCCTTCAAACCTATTCCCCCTGAAATTTCAAGGCTCTATGACGCTTTCTATTATTTCTCATTGTTTTAATTTCTATTTTCTGCTATCAGCTACTCTGATCGAGTGCCAGCCAGGCACTTACGCAGGGTATGAGCCTTCAAACCTATTCCCCCTGAAATTTCAAGGCTCTATGACGCTTTCTATTATTTCTCATTGTTTTAATTTCTATTTTCTGCTATCAGCTACTCTGATCGAGCACCAGCCAGGCACTTACGCAGGGTATGAGCCTTCAAACCTATTCCCCCTGAAATTTCAAGGCTCTATGACGCTTTCTATTATTTCTCATTGTTTTAATTTCTATTTTCTGCTATCAGCTACTCTGATCGAGCACCAGCCAGGCACTTACCCAGGGTATGAGCCTTCAAACCTATTCCCCCTGAAATTTCAAGGCTCTATGACGCTTTCTATTATTTCTCATTGTATTAATTTCTATTTTCTGCTATCAGCTACTCTGATCGAGCACCAGCCAGGCACTTACGCAGGGTATGAGCCTTCAAACCTATTCCCCCTGAAATTTCAAGGCTCTATGACGCTTTCTATTATTTCTCATTGTTTTAATTTCTATTTTCTGCTATCAGCTACTCTGATCGAGCACCAGCCAGGCACTTACGCAGGGTATGAGCCTTCAAACCTATTCCCCCTGAAATTTCAAGGCTCTATGACGTTTCCTATTATTTCTCATTGTTTTGATTTGGATTTTCTAATATCAGCTACTCTGATTGAGCACCAACTAAGCACGCAAGCAACATAGGAACCTTCAAGCAAATTTCACTTGAAATCCCAATTCTTTATAACGTTTTCAATTATTTCTCATTGTTTTGATTTATATTTTCTTACATCAGTTACTCTGATTGAGCCCCAGCCAGGTACGCACGCGGGGCGGGGGGCTTTAACCCTGTTCTCCCTGAAATGAGGCTCTACAATGTTTTTTATTATTTCTCATTATTTTGATTAGCTTTATTTCCTTTTAAAGTTTTTATATAATCTTAGAATAAAGCCGTCCTTTCTTCTAAAAAGGTAGAAAAAGTTATCGTCATATGATTATTATCAAAAAGTAACGTCATGGAATTATTTACACGTCATAAGGTTGAGACATCACTTAAGTTTCCTCTTTTTAACCCTAGAGCTAGCATAAACAAGTTTATTTTCGACGATCAGCCAAAACTATTGACGACAAGTTAAAAGGCCCTCCCAAGCCTGCATCCATTACTAGTTACGAATCCCCACATAAGCCTATTTACGCTGGTACTGTTGTTGCTAATTATCCGTTCTAACACTTTAGTTTAGCTCGCGGATACGAAATGCTGACTGACAAAAGTGAATTACTAATATATTATTGGAATATGTTAATTGGCGGGGGGGGGGGATTAAAAGTAGGACCTCCAAATATAAATAAGGGGTATCACAAAATATAAAGTGGTAACAGTTATCGAAGAAGAAGAAAACTAGATTTACATCCTGTGGTGTATCAGTGGATTGATCTCTATTTGCAAATACGCAGCCGTGGATTGAATCCCAGGTGCCACAGAGTCAATGCAAGGGCCCTGGTAGCCATGAAGCGTTGTTAAACAATGTACGAATCAAACTCTTTTCAAATTTAAAAACAAGTATAAAATTGCAAAATAAAACTTTAAAAAACCACATTCGGTCATAGTTATTTTTTCAATAAGGAAATTCTCGACTTACATTTTTATACATTTTGTTTATATTTTTTGTTCTAAATTCTCAATTTCCTTTAGTACTGTTTCGAATCGTTAGGAAACTATTTTGACAATAACCTTGTGATAGCCCAATGAAACGCAATTGTCGTTAAAATTACTGCTAGTGAGGGTGGAAACATGCCTGTATAACCGTCGCTGCAAATTGACCTTGTTTGTCAAACTTCCATCTATTCAAATTTTTTTCATTAAGGCACATTACACTTAAATATAGCTAAATAAATTACGGAAGTTACTTAGACGATCCACCCACTTATCTAAATCTCACTTATGGACCTGATTTTGGGGCCAAGGTGACTAAACAATAGCGAATTACCAAAATAGCATGCTTCAATTGTAAATAACAAGACAACTTAAGATGAAAGATTAAATTTTTTTGGAGCATATATCGTTGAAGCCCGCCCTTCCATACTTAGTTTCTTTTATAGAAAGAATGTCGTTAGAGAAAACTTTGTTGGGAATTAAAAAAGCCCGCTCTAGGTCATCATTAAATGGAAGAAAACTAGTTTTTTTAACTGAAAGTAAGGAGCACCGTTAAAACTTAAAACGAACAGAAATTACTCCCTATATTAAAAGGGTTTTTCCCTCCTCAACGCCCCGCTCTTTACGCCAAAGTTAAACTCTTTCTCTCAACTTTACTTTTTAAAACAGTAAAAAACTTTAGCGTAAAGAGCGAGGTGTTGAGGATGGAAAAGCCCCTTTTATATACGGAATAATTTCTGCTCGTTTTAAGTTTTAATGTCGCTCCTTACTTGCATAAAAAAAAACTTGTTTTTTTCCTTTAATTTCTGAACGTTTTTGAATTAATATATTTTTTGATTTTGGCTGTCCGCACATAAATAATTAAAACAAAATTTGCATATTAATTTTCTTTTTGACTACTAAATGACTTTCTCTTAGTTTTGATCGGAAGAGTTTGAGAAAAAATGGGTGGGGGAGGAGGTCTAGTTGCCCTCCAATCTTTTGGTTACTTAGAAAGGCAACTAGAACTTTTTATTTTATACGAACGTTTTTATTTGTAGAAAATATACGCAACTTGCGAATTAGCTTACATAACGAACGTCTTCTATATTTGTATATTTTTATTACATATATGAAGGGTTTGACCCCTCGTTAATACCTCGCTCTTTACACTAAAGCTTAAATTTTGTCCAAATTCTTTAAGAATGACCCCTGAATCACAAAGGCCATAGAATAAATAGTTGAAATTACTATAATACTTTAGCGTAAAGAGTGAGGTATTTAGGAGGACATGAACCCCACATATGCGTAATAATTTCTGTTTGTTTTAAGTTTTATTGCTGCTCTTTACTTTCAGTTGAAAAAAACTTTTCCATTTTTATTTTTTAATTGTTTTGGTTTTGTTTTAAATAGTACTAGACTATCCTGCGCTCCCTTCATGGAAATTATCTTCTCCCATGACAAATTCCTCCATGGAAAGATTTTCCTACGTAACCCCTCCCCTCAACCCCCTCCCAACCAAAGAAATCCCGCTGAAAACATTACACTTCCCAATAACTATTACTATACGAAAACACTGGTCAAATTTTGCAACTTGCAGCCCCTCCCCCTTGGACAGTGAGGGAGTAAGTCGGCCCTAAAGACATTGTTATTTGGTTTTTTGACTATGCTGAACAAAATGGCTATCTCAAAATTTTGATCCATTGACTTTGGGGAAAAAAGAGCGTGGGAGGGGGCCTAGGTGCCCTTCAATTTTTTTCGTCACTTAAAAAGGGCACTAGAACTTTCAATTTCCGTTAGAATGATCCCTCTCGCGACATTCTAGCACCAATGGGTCGATACAATCACCCCTGGAGAAAAAGAAAACAAATAAACACGCACTCGTGATCGGTCTTCTCGCCAAAAATACGAAATTTCACATTTTTGTAGATAGGAGATTGAAACTTCTACAGTATGGTTCTGTGATACGTTGAATGCGATGATGTGGAAAACTTTTAGGGGGTTTCCTCCATATTTTCCAAAATGAGGCAAATTTTCTCAGGCTCGTAACGTTGATGGGTAAGAGTAAATTTGACTAAACTTATATATTTAAAATCATCATAAAAATCTGATTCTTTTGATGTATCTATTAGTTTCGAAATTCTGTTTTTTAGAGTTTTGGTTACTATTGAGCCGGGTCGCTCCTTACAACAGTTCGCTACCACGAACTGTTTAATAATGTGAAGTTTTAATAAAACAAAAGTGTTACAGAATATTTTTCTTCAGAGTTTATAAGGCATGGATAAGAATTAGCAAATTGTTTGGCGAAAGATAACACTGAGCTGTAATTTGCAGAAGAAATCTGCCATTCTTTCTGCAGATTTTCGAGTATATATATATATATATATATATATATATATATATATATATATATATATATATATAGAGATATATATATATATATATATATATATATATATATATATATATATATATATATATATATATAATTCCTGAGACCACACTGGCTAATCATGACAAAACACAAAATCGCGAAGAAAAGAAGAACGAAGACAATAAACAGCAAGTGAAAAAAAATTGAAAATTACGCAAATATTTCGGTCAAGACCTCCGCTTGACCATGCTCACTGCAGAATAAACTGATAAAAATTAAAAAAAAAACAACCTTAAAACAAAAAACAAAACAAAAATAATGTAATATATAATTAAAATACTGCTTCATCAACAGTCAAAAGTCAATAATGATTTTATATGATATGACTGTACCTAACTCAGAAGTTTTCCTGGGAGTCCAATTTCTAAAAACGATTTCTACTAATTTTCAAACTTTCGGTTTTGTTTTTTAAGGTTTTTCAATTGTTGTAACAAAAAAATTTTACTTCTTGTTAAAAAGTAAATCCATGCATTGAATATATATATATATATATATATATATATATATATATATATATATATATATATATATATATATATATATATATATATATATATATATATATACTAGCTGTTGGGGTGGCGCTTCGCGCCACCCCAACACCTAGTTGGTGGGGGCACTTCGCGCCCCCCCAAGCCCCCCCGCGCGCGTAAGTCGTTACGCGCCATAATAGTTACGCGCCATTGTAGTTGTGTCCCTATGTCCCACCTGTGAATATAGATATATATATATATATATATATATATATATATATATATATATATATATATATATATATATATATATATATATATATATATATATATATATATATATATATATATATATATATATATATATATATATATATATATATATATATATATATATATATATATATATATATATATATATATATATATATATATATATATATATATATATATGGTTTTAACTACGTAAAACTTGCGAATATACAACATTCTTTGCTGTCCCATTGTCTTTGCATATAAATAGATTGTCAGGTTTACCGACTCTTGAACATGCAACATATAATGGTCCATGGGAAAACAATCTGTATTCAGATCTATACCTCATGATTCTAATGATTGCCCTTGAGCTTTGTTGATGGTGATTGCTAATCGACCATTCCCTGTCCCGGTGTCCCGGTCGTCATTTACATCCCCCTGTTTCCCCCGGTGTCCCCGTTGTAGTTGTGTCCCTGTGTCCCGGTCGTCATTTATATTCCCTGTGTCCCGGTCGTCATTTGTATCCCGGTGTCCCGGTCTGTATATACATTCGTTTTTTAGTTTTGTTTTTCTCCTTTATTTTTTTCCTTTTTTTTTTCTTTTTTAGCTTATTTAGATTTTTAGATTTTTTAGTTTTTTTTATTAGTTTTTAGTTTTTTTTCTTTTTAGTTTTTTTGTCCCGGTCGTCATTTATATCCCCCTGTTTCCCCCGGTGTCCCCGTTGTAGTTGTGTCCCTGTGTCCCGGTCGTCATTTATATTCCCTGTGTCCCGGTCGTCATTTGTATCTCGGTGTACCGGTCTGTATATACATTCGTTTTTTAGTTTTGTTTTTCTCCTTTATTTTTTTCCTTTTTTTTTCTTTTTTAGTTTATTTAGATTTTTAGATTTTTTAGTTTTTTTATTAGTTTTTAGTTTTTTTTTTCTTTTTAGTTTTTTTGTAGTTTTTAACTTCTTTTTAGTTTTGTTAATTTTTTTTTTACTTATGTCCTGGTCGTCATTTATACTCCCTGTGTCCCGGTGCTTTGTTGATTGCTAATCGAACATTCCTTTTGTCCTGGTCGCTTTCTCTTTGAGTGTCGTCATTTATTTTTTTCTTTTTTAGTTCTTTTAGTTTTTACCTTTTTTAGTTTTTTTTAGTTTTTTAGATGAAAATTTTTTTTAGTTTTTTCCTTTTTTTCTTTATAGTTTTTTATTGGTTTTTACCTTTATGTTAGCTTATTTTTCAGTTTTTTCCTTTTTTTTTAGTTTTTTTTTATTTTTTATTTTTTTTAGTTTTTTACTTTTTTAGTTTTTTTAGTTTTTTTAGTTTTTTTTAGTTTTTTAGCTTTTTTACTTTTTTTATTAGTTTTTAGTTTTTTTGTAGTTTTTGCCTTTTTTTAGTTTTTTCAGTTTTTTTTTTTAGTTTTTTATTGGTTTTTACCTTTATTTTAGCTTATTTTTCAGTTTTTTCCTTTTTTTTAGTTTTTTTTAGTTTTTAGTATTTTTAGTTTTTTACCTTTTTTTAGTTTTTTTAGTTTTTTTAGTTTTTTAGCTTTTTTATTTTTTTTATTAGTTTTTAGTTTTTTTTTGTAGTTTTTGCCTTTTTTTAGTTTTTTTAGTTTTTTAGCTTTTTTATTAGTTTTTAGTTTTTTTTTGTAGTTTTTGCCTTTTTTTAGTTTTTTTAGTTTTTTAGCTTTTTTATTTTTTTTATTAGTTTTTAGTTTTTTTTGTAGTTTTTGCCTTTTTTTAGTTTTTTCAGTTTTGACGTCACCTGATCCAGTTTTTTCAGGTGACGTCACCTGATCCACGATCCACAGATCCACAGACAACTTATTTTTATATATATAGATAGTTTTTTTTTTTTACTTATGTCCTGGTCGTCATTTATACTCCCTGTGTCCCGGTGCTTTGTTGATTGCTAATCGAACATTCCTTTTGTCCTGGTCGCTTTCTCTTTGAGTTTCGTCATTTATTTTTTCTTTTTTAGTTCTTTTGGTTTTTACCTTTTTTAGTTTTTTTTAGTTTTTTAGATGAAAATTTTTTTTAGTTTTTTCCTTTTTTTCTTTTTAGTTTTTTATTGGTTTTTACCTTTATTTTAGCTTATTTTTCAGTTTTTTCCTTTTTTTTATTTTTTTTTTATTTTTTATTTTTTTTAGTTTTTTACCTTTTTTTAGTTTTTTTAGTTTTTTTAGTTTTTTAGCTTTTTTACTTTTTTTATTAGTTTTTAGTTTTTTTTTGTAGTTTTTGCCTTTTTTTAGTTTTTTCAGTTTTTTTTTTAGTTTTTTATTGGTTTTTACCTTTATTTTAGCTTATTTTTCAGTTTTTTCCTTTTTTTTCAGTTTTTTTTAGTTTTTAGTTTTTTTCGTTTTTTACCTTTTTTTTAGTTTTTTTAGTTTTTTTAGTTTTTTAGCTTTTTTATTTTTTTTATTAGTTTTTAGTTTTTTTTGTAGTTTTTGCCTTTTTTTAGTTTTTTTAGTTTTTTAGCTTTTTTATTAGTTTTTAGTTTTTTTTGTAGTTTTTGCCTTTTTTTAGTTTTTTTAGTTTTTTAGCTTTTTTATTTTTTTTATTAGTTTTTAGTTTTTTTTGTAGTTTTTGCCTTTTTTAGTTTTTTCAGTTTTGAGGTCACCTGATCCAGTTTTTTCAGGTGACGTCACCTGATCCATCCACAGACAGACAGACAACTTATTTTTATATATATAGATATATATATATATATATATATATATATATCAAACATAGAAACATTTTTTCAAAACACTATTATCAAACATAGAAACATGTGGAATAACTTTGAAAAATCTCGGGTGACCATATCAAATTGTAGAACAACGTATATCGAATGGTGAAATCGACCTAATGCGAATCGGATTGCAACCGCTCTTTCCGCGTTAGACTTCCCTAGCTTCATGCTATTATATCAATTGTGTCCATTTCGTTATGCCTTTACCCTTTTCCGCTCATCGCCTCACTAACCGCATTAGCCTATCTCTTAAAAACAAATCTCGGGGACATGTGAAGAACACTATATAATTTAAGGTGGAAATTAATGTGCTTTTTAATTTTTGTATTAGATTAGAGGTTTAAATTTGAAATTTAAACAGTTGGTCAGTCACAGTTTGTTTGCTGCACAGGAAATATATGGCGTGAACAATAGAAAGATAATTATAACCCTTACGTCCGTATTGTCGATTGTTTTGTTTTTTAAACGATTCTACATGACTGCTGCTCTGTGGTAACACTTGCCTTGCATGTCAGTTTGTAATATGCATCAAAGCAGTATAATTGATCATTGTTTATGTTCTTAGATTTTTTTATTTGGAAAAAATTTGTAATTGATCCGCTTTTAGTTAGCTAGTTTCATTAGTGACGGTGCTGCTTGACAGCGGTGGGCCTGTAACTCTACCCCTATTCAACTCAACCCCTTCATCGTCACCCCAATTCAAATCAACCTCCGTTCAACTCAACCCTCCCCCCACAACTCAACTCCCCATTCAACTCAACTTCTGTTTTATTTAACCCCACTTTTACTCAACCTTCATTCAACTCAACTCCATGCAACCCAATCTCAATTCAAATTTTAGGTTTAATTCAGTTGGGGTTGAATTGAATGGGAGTTGAGTTGAATGGGGTTCGACTTGCATGGGGGTTGAATTGCATGATAGTTGAGTTGAATGTGATTGAGTTGAGCGGGAATTGAGTTCCATAGTTAAATGGGGGATGAGATGCATGAGTGTTGCTGTGAATGGGGTTGAGTTGAATAAGACAGAGTTAAGTGGGGTTCAGTCGCATGGGGGCCATTGGCTGTGGTAACATTTGTCTAAATAGTATTCTCGACTTACTCCCCTTTGATAGTACTCACCCTGACACAGTATTAAAGGTAATATTGACTTACTAGTATTAGAAGGGTAAATTATTTACTTTCTTACTAACTAATATTCCCATAAATAGCATTTTTCTTGGCAAAGCAGCTCAAAAATTTCCAATTTTCCTCGGAGAATGATCTTTGCAACAGTAACGTTGAAAGAAGGAAAGGGGCAAGAGGGGATAGCTGTCCCCGGGCGTAGACTCTAAGAGGGTGCTAAACTGAATTTTCTTATCGTCAATATTATGATCTACTTGCATTATGGCAGTAAAAGGGTGGTGCAAAAATTGACATTACTACTCGGTGCTAAACACTTTAGCTACGCATGTGCTCTGCAGCTAAACGAAAAAAAAAACTATGCCGATATTCGATCAAACTTAATGAACCACCAACCCTGAGCAACAGGTTGAAGAACAAAGTCTCTTCCTACCTTACTTTTGTCTTTGTGTTGACTTTCTCCTAATATTTATGCCTATGCAGAAATTTATTTTTTCAAAATTAGAAAGGTAAGAGACAACCGGGATGTAATAACAAGATAAACAATATACTAACAATAACAGCAAGAAGTATTGTAACTATTATATTTTCGGCACCAGTTTACTGTATGGTCCCTTCTAATCTAAATATTACAATAATTAAATTCTTTTTTCATCACACTCAGAAAGTTTGTATCCATTGAATTTTCAGAGTCTCTTCCAGATTAACTACATACTAACTCCTCCTCCCCCTGTTGAGTAAGTAATAGTAAATATATACTATTGAACAAATAAACATTCAAATGGGGATAAGTTTATCTATTAGATAGTGAAAACAACCCATATCACCATATCCAGACTTTTGTATCTGTTTTCACTGTCTAATAGATGACTTTATCCCCATTTGAACGTATATTTCTCCGTCATGGAAAGGCAGTTTGGCAATGGAAAAAATTTACCTATTTAAGGTAACCTAGCGTAATCATATCTCTGGTCTGGTCCAAAATATACTGTTTTTTTATTGGAATTATGAACCAACTATTGAAGTTAAGGACAAAAAAGAATGAAGGTAAAAAAAAATCAACGTACTTCTGGATACAAGTTTAAAATATTTCCGAAATCCTGAAAGAGAAGACTTTTCCCGGGAAAAAATTTTGCAAGGCCCAATTTGGTTGGAACAAATCCATCTTTCTCCAGTTTGTCTTGGAAGTAACAATTGAAAATCCTTACAAAAATTAAAACTTAAAACGTCAAGAATCATTACTTCACTCATTTTTCAAGATAAATCCATAAAACTAGCTAAAATAAATGGACTCGTAGTATTTTCTAGTATTTGCATAATCCAAAAACTAGCGCCTAAAAACACACAAAACAAATCCCCCGAAATATTCTCCTATGGGCAGGACAATCCATAAATAGTTTGCAGAAAATAAAAGACTAACTTCCAAGGCTCTTAATAGTCTTTCACAGGCCATGATATTGTAATTTTTTCAAACAATTATGGTTCTCTAAAAAACTCAAGCAACCTCAGCTTTCAGTAGAGCGCTAATTGTTAAGAATTCTAAAGATACTGGAAATATCACACGTTAACTTATTTGAGCTAGTTTTGTAGGTCATAGTTGGTGAAGCATGTTCGTTTTAACTTTCAACTTCGCTCTTTATTACTATAAGAAAGATTTTTGATTACTGGCTTAAAATTTCACACAGACAAAATTAGACCTTAGATATTAGTTTCTCTAGAGGCAGTGGCGCCATTTCGGAAATGCCTTTAGGCATCGTAATACCTTTGGGGTTCGCATTTTAAAGCTTATTTAGAGACCAAAAAAGTATCAAAAATGGAACATTTACTGTATAAGTCAGAAACTTACGTACACTTACTTCAGCAATAGATATCTCCTTTGCTTCATTTTTTCAAAAGCGAGCTCCTTCACTCCAGCTTTCCCAGAGAATATAAGCAGCAAATACGAAAGCCGCTCGTTTTCCATCGTTGTCGGGAGTTAGTCCTTCACAAACGTCAACACAGAGAAAAAACTTTCATTTGAGCACGTTCTGAGCGGGAGTGTGAGGACTATCCTGACAACCTTTAAGAAGCTCAGGATAAGCTTATTTCAATCCTACGAGGCTTTCGAAGACATCTAAAGCATTTGCCGGTTTCTGTGGAAGCTGCGACAGAAATGCACGAGCAATTAAAGCTTGACACTTCAGTTGCATAGTGTCGATTCCTACCTGATCGAAGTATGTCATGCTCACAGGATGTAAATCCGAGTCCATAAAATTTTTGGATTTGGGGTTAAGGCAACGTGTGGCTTCTAGCACTGGCAGCTGGATAGAAAAATGCTCTTCAAACTCATTTAACACTCTGTCAAAAACCTCGTAGAACTCTCTCCGCATATTGTCTTCCGTTGTTGTGCTTTCGGAGTCAATGTTGTGCTTTCCAATTGTTGTTGTCGTCAAGTAGTCTCTTGGTCTTCCGTATTATTTTCTAGGCCCATTATCTTGATAGAATCACCCCTAAAAAAAGAAACAAACACCCATGTGTGATCTTTCTTTTGACAAAAAATGCAGAATATATAGGAGGATGAACTTTCTACAATAGGCTTTTCTGATTTGCTAAATTTTATGGTTTTTGAGGGGACTTTTAGGTGGTGTTTCGCCCCTATTTGAAAAATCAGGCCAGTTTTCTCAGGCTCGTAACTTTTGTTGGATAACACTAAACTCCATAAATTTCATGTATTTCGAATCAGCATAATATTTTGATTCTTTTGATGTATCTATCGATGTCAATATTCCGTTTTCTAGTTTCGGTTACTATTGAGCCGATTCACTCCTTACTTACAGTTCGTTACCACGAAATGTTTGGTTGTGTTTACTGAGCACAAGGGAGGGGGCAGTGGAAAAATAGAAAAACATAAATAAGTGAAATAAATTGTCATTGAAAATCAAATTTGAAAGTGTGTTTTCCTGTTCATTTTCAATTTATCTATGTTTAAAGAATATACAGGGCTGGGGATAACTAACCGAAGGCTAGAAGTAAATAAACGACCAAAATAAAAGAAAATTCAGGTAATTTTGAAGAAAATCCGACACGGGTCTTACTTAAATAGGAAAATTTGAATGCCAAAGACATCTAACTTCCAGTTAACTACTAGCAGCTATTGAGCCTTTGTCTTCTTTAGGATCCCTTCGTTACCATACCTACAATTTTTCAAAAGAATGACTTATATAGATCTAGAAAGAGAGCAATACAAACCTCCCCATAAATTGATGCTTATCAAATGAGGCGATAACTTTCCTTTTTTCAAGGGCATAAAACACCCCTCCCTCTTCCAAACAGAACCATTAGGATTGTATAAACTAGCATCTATTTTTCAACTGAACAATAGGGGAACATCATCCAACAACCATTTTCTTATTTACCCCCATCTGGCTACTTAGCGGTTTATAATTTGGCTTACAAGCTTACATCTCAATGCTAATAGGGGGGAAGCTTCTGTGATAGCAATCTTATGAATACGAGCTATGCTTTAAAATGTCGCTTTGTCCATAATCGCTGGGGAGGATTAGATCCACACGCGTTGGCAAAACGACCATTTGAAGAGTGCGATAAATCGGGTGTTTCGGTTTTTCTCTGATTATCGACCAGATGGAGATTTATAATCTGACAATTTCCAATTGTATATTAATGCCCGAGCAGCACTGTAAGTCCAATTCGCTTATGTCGATGCAATCAAATGTTAGTGAAACGAATAAATTTTTCGGAGTTTGTGAGGGCTTGGGATGAAAGAATTGGTATGAAATTAGTGCTAAGGAGACTCACTCACTTAGACTAGGGATAAATAGTGATGAAGAGGTATTAGGTAACAAGAAAATCGGTCAAGGGGATAGCTTTACCTACATTTGTGGCGTCATGGTTGTAGCAATATCAGCAACCTAGTAAAGAGCGAACCAGAACCCATAGTAAACACAAGTTTAAAAGCCGTTTTGAAAAAATATTGTCTCAGGGAAAAGGTTCATTTGCAACTGATTCAGGAACTCTTGAATTGATTAATCTTACCAGTTCAAGCTTATTCCGAAAGTATATTTCTAACAATTGAAAAAAAACCTTAAGCCCCTCAAAAATGGTGTCAAATTGAAATTAAAAGTGTGCTATTGGATTCGCCATGACCAAAATCTGGCCTAGGAGAATTACAGCCCCTCACCTTGAACAAGGAAAATCCCTTTTTTTTGTATGGGAAGCTCCGATGTATTCTATTTTTTTTAGTGGGGTGATCGTATCGAATCAGTCTTCTTAAAAATATCCGAACAAACCTCTTTTGAAAGAAAATCGCCTGATATATTAAACTTTTTGGGTGACAAGAGAGTTCGTGCCACAGCAAATTGGTGTTTCGTGCCACCAAACCTCAAATCCAAGAGAATTGAAATTCTAAGTATGTAATCGCCTTATATAGGAGGTTCTTGGCACCCCATTTTGGCAACTCATAGCCAAGTATCGTTTTCTGCAATTTCTGTGACGAAACATCGATTTCTTCCCTTAAAAAAATCAGGTTGTTTTGGTCTCACTGCTCAAGTCAAATAAAAATCTTTTTGTTATGTGTTTTGCGTATGTTAAAAAAAACGACCTAAAATTAATTTTAGAAAGTAAAACTTTTTTACGGAGGTAAAGAGTGACATTGAAACTTAAAACAAACAAAAATTACTGCTTCGCCAATTTTATAAGATATGTCTACAAAACTAGCCCAAATAAATTGACTCGTGATATTTTTCAACAAATTGACTCGTGATGAGCTAAAATTAATTTTAGAAAGCAAAACTTTTTTTAAAAAGTGATGTTGAAACTTAAAACGAACAAAATTACTACTTCGCCAGTTATATAAGATGTATCTACAAAGCTAGCCCAAACAAATTGACTGGTGATATTTTTCAACAAATTGTATGGTGACGAGCTAAAATTGATTTTAGAAAGCAAAACTGTTTTACGGAGGTAAAAAGTGAAGTTGCAACTTAAGATGAACGAAAATTAAATAACACAACAGGATGTTCTGCTTATGAGGGTTTTTTTTTTCGGGGAGGGCTCACAAATAAAACTTAAAAAGGCCATCAAAAGTTTGTCTATATTCATTTCTGTTACGTTTTTACGTTATAAAACTATTAAAATTCTTAAGTGCAAATTCCTAAAGACATTCCTCTAAAACTGTTTATTTACGTAACAAAAAAAAATATATATTTTGTGCAAAAATTTAAGGGATCTCAAAAGTAAAACCTATTTTTTATCCTTAAAAAGATCAGGTTGTTTTGGTTTCACTGCTCAAGTCAAATAAAAATATTTTTGTTATGTGTGTTGTGTATGTTAAAAAAACACCTAAAATTAATTCTTAGAAAGTAAACCTTTTTTACGGAGGTAAAAAGTGATATTGAAACTTAAAACCAACAAAAATTACAACTTAGTCAACTTTATAAGATATATGTACAAAACTAGCTCAAATACGTTCTAAGACCATACTGGCTAAGCATGACGTATGAAAACAAAGAAAGGAAATAATAAATTGAAAGAGAAAAATCAAATAGGTGAAAAACGAGGATTTTATCAGCCAGTAGCAAAATATGAAAAACAAGCAAATATTTCGACAAAGACCTCCGCCAAGTCCTCCTTAGCGCTCAGAGTTCTTTTTGAAGAGGCAACTTTAATATCTACCGTAAATGGCCTACCGCAATCTTTTAAAAAGGCAATTGAGATAAAAAAAATATATAAATAGCAATTTGGCTATAAATAGAAACACAGGAAATATTTCCTTAAGCTCAATTTACAATAATTTAACATTAAAAGACTCTATGAATATTTTTGCCCAGTCTAATTTAAGACAACCTGTCCGCATATCTAATGATTCCGAAATTGTAGACAGGCGAAATCTGTTGCAAGGCAAAGGATACTTATTCAATCTAATTGGTAACTTCTCTTTCATTGATTTCAAGTTGGTTTTTGTTGTTTGATTCAGTGTCTCTTTTCCTCTCGTACAGTTCACTTAAAAAGGTTAGATTTTGTTGTTGTTTCTTCTTTGTTTCTTTTCTTCTTTTTCCTCTTTCTTATTTTTTTTTTAGCACTGAGGACGACTTGGTGGAGGTCCTTGTCGAAATATTTGCTTGTTTTTCATATTTTGCAACTGGCTGATAAAATCCTCGTTTTTCACCTATTTCATTATCCTCTTTTCATTTATTATTTCCTTTCTTTGATTTTATACCACTACCTCAAACAAATTGACTCGTAATATTTTTTCCACAAATTGACTCGTGACAAGCTAAAATTAATTTTTAGAAAGCAAAACTTTCTTCTACAGAGGTGGCAAGTGACGTTGAACTTAAAACGGACAAAAATTACTGCTTCATCAATTATATAAGATATATCTACAAAACTGACCCCAAAAATTGACTCGTGATATTTTTCAATAAGCCGACAGGTAAAAAGTGATTCTGAAACTTAAAACAAACAAATAAAATTAATTTTAAAAAGCAAAACTTTATTACGTTGGAAAAAAGTGACGTTGAAACTAAAAACGAACAAAAATTACTGCTTCGTCGATTAGATAAGATATATCGATAAGATATATCTACAAAACTAGCCCAAACAAATTGACTCGTGACAAGCTAAAATTAATTTTAGAAAGCAAAAGTTCTTTTACAGCGGTAAAAAGTGACGTTGAAACTTAAAAAAAATAAATAAAATAACTGCTTCGCCAATTATATAAGATATATCTACAAAACTAGCCCAAACAAAATGACTCGGGATATTTTTCAACAAATTGAATCTTGACAAGCTAAAATTGATTTTAGAAAGCAAAACTTTTTTTTAAGGTGGTAAAAAGTGACTCTAAAGCTTAAAACGAACAAAAATTAAACAGTACAACAGGATATTCTACTCGTGAGATTGTTTTTTGGGAGAGCTCAAAAATAAAACTTAACAAATTATTAATCAGAAACTTGTCTATATTCATTTCTATTACTTTGTTTTTAGTCGTACAAACATTTCAAGGGGGGTTGTAAACCCCCTAACCCATCCCCCCCCCCGATACGGCCTTAATAAAAATGTTTGACGCATCTAGGCAAAATACTTCAAAAACATTTGAAACCCTCACCCCCTAAAAACATACACAACAGGATGTTCTTCTTATGAAAAGAAAATACTGACAAGCTTGCACAAAACAAGGACTAATTTATGTGTCTCTAATAACTTTTAGTGTGCAATTATAATTGTCTACAAAATTCAAACAAGCTCAGTTTTCAGTGACCATCTTACCAGGATATACCAGTCGTAACACAGTGGATTTATTCTCTGCTTGGCAAAACGGAGTACCAGGGTTCGATCCCCGCTGCAGCAAGTTTGAGAGACAAGCCGGCTAGTTGTCTCTGTAAAAAGACCCAGCAACCGAAACGTCGATTTGACATCCTATACGCCAACAATAGCTCTGGAGGATCTCTATCCTCTTAAAAAAGATGGTAATCTTTGAATTTCAGGTGTTAGGGCTCTATCCAGGTTGAAGATTAAGCGCTGGGGTTCTAAAATTCAACCCGGGTTCTAGAGTCAGATTTTGGGCATTATAACCATAGAAATCGGACAGTGAATTTCTGAGGGAACATACCTAGACTTGATTAGATATTTTAAAATTGTTGCTCATCCTTACTCCTTTATTTCTATCCGAGAATGTGGGATCTGAGTTCTAAATACCCACATCTACTAATTTTCTAAATCAACAATTAAATTTAGATGCGTTATCACTATTTCTACTAATCGGAAATTTGATATATTCAGTCAGATATCCTGCGGACCGAAATTGTGAGAAGAAATTTGTGCAGACAATAAAGTCAACATAGGACATATCTAGTACAACTACTACTGCTAACAAATTTTTGCAGAATCGAGCTGTTTAAGGCCAATACAGTGCAATGCTATGTCAGTTATGTGGGTATATTTTCCTTAAGGATTTCTTCTCTTTAAGGCATTGAGAAAACTGTCGCGAGGAAAACGTACTTGGAACATAAGCCCACAGAGATTTAATCTATAAGGGACTAAAAAGTACAATTAATTGATACGAAACAAAAAATTAGGTAAAGAAAAAACAGGTTTAATTTCTATAAAGCAGTGAACAAAAATAAAATATATAAACTACGCTTTAACTAAAAAAATAAAAATACCGAAAAAAATAAAAAATTACAAACCGACAATTTAAGACTTTTTTAAGATATCATAATTAAAATACCGTGACAAATAAAACACCACAAAAAAATATCACCTCCCGGTCAGCTCCCGGACCTAAAATATCACCTCAAATATCAGCTCCCGGACGTGGGGCTGAAAAATTCGGAGTATTTTTAATTTTTTTAGTTAAAGTGTAGTTTATATATGTTATTTTCGTTCACTGCTTTATAGAAATTAAACCCATTTTTTCTTTAATCAATTTTCCGTAAATGGAAAAGCAGTTTGGTCTAAGAAACTATTTAAATTAATTGATACCAAAGTTAACAGTTAAAGAAGTTTAAAAATAAGTTGTAAGTATTTCCATAACTGATACTCATTGTCCTCATTATGAAATTTCTAAATTACTTTATTTGCTTCGGGTATTGATAATTTTCGGCCTGAGTGTTATTATTTGACAACAATGAATAAATCATTTCCCTATGTCTATTAGCCTTTTCCCCATCAGCGCTTTTAAGCGAGAATTCTAGAAGCTAAATTGCCTTTCTCCTTTCTAATAAAGTGCCAATAAGAAAAATTTCCAGTTCATAAAACAGCTCTTTTATTCATAAGCCTTAGCCACTGAATAGCTTATTAAATCAATGAATAAAGTTTGTTTGCCTGGGTGTTAGCATCATTCTATTCAAGCACTGGGCTGTAATGTCAATCTGAATGATGGCGGATGATACGATTAGTCGAGTTCCTGGCGCAAGGCTTTCTAAACTTTGAAAGCAAATGAGGTGAAAATATAACAAAAAAACAAATTTATCTACTCTTTAATAATTGGCTTTTGAATGATTGTTTGTGGAGTGATGAACAAGTAAAATGAATAGACCAAAACACCATTCACACCTTACTGAGTAATATAAGTACTTTATGACAAAAATGGGTGCGTTCCAAAAGGCAATTGTCACTAAGTAAAATAAATTGTTTGCAATTATTTACTACTACTACTAGCAACTAATTGCAACACCAAGCCACCTGAGGCCAACAGCTACGAAAAATTCTCCTCCATCTCAATTTATTCCAAGTCTACCTTTTTATTCCCTCCTGAGAAATTTTTATTTTCCTTGAATTTTTCCTTACGACATCCTGCTACCCCATTCGGGGAAGACCTGCTTTTTGTTTCGCCATAGACTGTTTCTCGATAAGGAAGATCTTGGGCAATATTTCATCCTTCATCCGGTTAACATGTTCTAGCCATTTCAATATTTCTTGCTTCATTTCAATAGCTTTAGAAGGCGGGGTTGACCAACACTTTTTGTTCGGATTACTGTTTGAGATACAGTTAGTCAGTCGGGTACCCAAAACAATTAGTAGGCAATTTTCCTGGAAAACATCTAGTAAATCCTAGTCCGTTTTATGGAGCACCCGCACTTCAGAATTATACTTAGCCCCAGTCATCACCGTAGATTCCAATGTTCTAATGTTGATGCGTAGACTTATCATCCCACTCCTGGGCCTTGACTATTGTACTCTTCACTTCCAAGGTAAATGAATTTGTCCACTTCATCGATCCTCTCGTTACCCAAAATAACCTCTTCATATTCACTTATTCATAGTCTTAGCTACTTAGTCTTCTTAACATTGATTTTCAAGCCCATTTTTGCACCCCGATTCATATAAATGGGAAAAGGACACAACCCTACTTAACTCCTGATTTAATGCTAGCCCAGTTACAAACCTCATTTCCTACAATAACCGAAACATTGGTGCTCTATTTTTTAATCAGTTTAATGTGTTTATCCGGTATACCATTAGAGGATAAGACCTTTACTAAAGCTCTTCTATCGCCTGAATCGGGCGGTTGTTGATAATATATAAAACTAGAGACTAAAGGGGCTTGGTGATTCAGGCATGGGGTTGCTAACTGGATACATTTTATGTCAAAAGGACAAAATCCCATGTACTGGGACATAATGACATATAAGGGCACATTAATCACACACTTTAGAAATTTGGGATATAGAAAGGACACATTTTGTAAATTTATGAAATAAAATGAAACATTTTGGATGTATAATTTGGTGAAAAATATCCATTTTCACCAAAGAGGTGTTTTTTCCTCATCATTTTTTTTTCTTTTCTAGCATCCATGTTTTGCCAGAGATTTCATAAGTAAAAGATTTACATTTTTATATGAATTCTGTTTCGTGCCTTCATGCTTAGTCATTTTGTATGAACAGTCTTATGTTTTTTTCCAAGTACATTAGATGTTAACAGAAAGTGACATACCAAGCGTCTTTGGTCAGTAGTACAACTGGTAAAAAGTTACCCCTGGTTTTTGATATTTCAAGACTGACACGTTTCAGCTAAAAAAAAGCACATTTTTGGGTGCTCAGGGGACACATTCATCGGCCAAAAAGTTGGAAACCCAGAATTGGCAAAGGATAAGATCCCAGGATAGTAGAGTCGCAATATATTTTGTTTTTGTTTTGTCACGTGAACTGAACTTTTCAAACTTAATGAAATGACCCAGCTGTAAATTATTTATATTACAGAGAAGCGAATGAACCAGTTCAGGGGCACATATTTCAAGGATGATATTGGGTATCATGTCAGGTTCTGAAGTGCTAGTGATATCCAGCTAATTGAGCGTTATAAATATGTTTTTGCTAGACATGGATACACTGGTAATTTTCTTATCTGTTTGCTGCAGAAAGAGGGGAGGGGCGACTCCAGCGTCATCAAGCTTAGAGACGTTTACAAACGATTTTAAAAACGCATCTATCATTTCCTGACCAGAATGCTTTATCACACCTTCAACAAGAACTTATGGCATTGAGGTGGGTTTAGAGCAATGTAAAGCTTCCTTGTGACCAGTCTTACTCTAATAGACTCATTTCCAGCTCTATTAGTTTGACTCTTTCTCTTAACTCTACTTTTTAAAACAGTAAGAAACTTTAGCGTAAAGATCAGGGCGTTGAGGAGGAAAAGCCCCTTTCATATACGGAGTAATTTCTGTTCGTTGTAAGTTTTAATGTTGCTCCTTACTTTCATTTAAAAAAACTTGTTTTTTTCTATTTAATTTCTGGCCGTTTTTGAATTAATTCATGTTTTGATCTTGGCTCTCCACACATAAATAATTAAAACAAAATTTTCATATTAATTAATTGCAATTATTGGAAGACTTTGAGAAAAAAGGAGTGAAGGAGGAGGCCTAGTTTCCCTCCAATTTTTTGATTACTTAAAAAGGCAAGTAGAACTTTTTTACAAAAGTTTTCATTGGCAAAAATAATGCGTAACTCACGAATTAACTTACGTAACGAACTTATATATTCGTATGTTTTTATTGCGTATATGAGGGGGTCAACCCTCGTCGATACCTCGCTGTTTACACTAAAGCTTAAATGTCCCAATTCCTTAAGAATGAACTCTGAATCAAAAAGGCCGTAGAATAAATAGTTGAAATTACTAAAAATACTTTTAGTGTGAAGAGTGAGGCATAACGAGGAGGTAAACCCCTCATATTTGTAATAATTTTTGTTCGTTTTAAGTTTTAATGCTGCTCCTTACTTTCAGTAGAAAAACTTTTCATATTTATTTTTTCATTGTTTTTTTTTTAATGATGCTAGAAAATCCCGCACCCCCTTCATTGAAATTTACTTCCCCCATGAAAAGTTCCTCCATGGAAATATCCTCCCACGTAACCCCCCTCAAATACCCTCCCTAAAACAAAAACGTCCCCCCGAAAACGTCTGTACACTTCCCAGTAACCATTACTATATGTAAACACAGGTCAAAGTTTGTAACTTGCAGCCCCTCCCACGGGGACTGCGGAAGAGTAAGGCGTCCCTAAAGACATAGTTATTAGGTTTTTATGATGAATAAAATTGCTATCTCAGAATTTTGATCTGGTGACTTTTGGGAAAAATGAGCGTGGGAGGGGGCCTAGGTGCCCTCCAATTTTTTGGTCACTTAAAAAGGGCTCTAGAACTTTTCATTTTTATTAGAATGAGCCCTCTTGCGACAATATATGACCCCTCAGTCGATACGATCACCCCTGAGAAAAAGACGCAAAAAAAACAACAAAAAAAACAAATAAACACGCATCCGTGATCTGTCTTGTGGCAAAAAATGCGAAATTCCTCATTTTTGTAGACAGGAGCTTGAAAATTCTATAACAAGGTTCTATGATACACTGAATCTGATGATGTGATTTTCGTTAAGATTCTATGACTTTTAGGGGGTGTTTCCCCCTATTTTCTAAAATGGGGCAAATAATCTCAGGCTCGTAACTTTCGATGGGTATAACTGATTTTGATGAAACTTATATATTTAAAATCAGCATTAAAATGTGATCCTTTTGATGTAACTATTGGTATCAAAATTCTCTTTTTTTAGAGTTTCGGTTACTATTGAGCCGGGTCGCTCCTTACTACAGTTCGTCACCACGAACTGTTTGAAAATTTCATCGTTTGTTGAAAGGGATGCTGAAAAAAAGATACTGTTTGCATACTGCTACTAATAGTCCAGGACTTTTAGGGTTTGACCCGGACAAAATTGCAATATAAACGAAAATGGTACCAAAATGATCAGAAAAAAATTCTGTACAACATACTAAAAGTCCCCATAAATCCGAGTGGGGCGAGTACCCGAAAAACAGGGGAAAAGGGGGAAATGCGGGGGAAAATGGGAAAAATGCCGAACATGCCCAGAAAATAGTTTAAAGTGAGTTTTCTGGGGTTTTCACATACGCTGATTACGAAATTGACATCTAAGATTCAGTATAGAAAAAGAGTACTACGGAAAACGGGGGAACAGGGGAAAGAGGGGAGAAAAGAGAAGAATACAGGGTAGGGGTAGAAAGCGGTTTGAAAGATATTTTCTGGGGTATTCCTATCTGGTGATTACGAAATTGAGAAATAAAATGATATAAAAAAATCGATTAACATAAAACGGGGAAATGGGGGGGGGGAAAGGGAAATATACAGGGTAGGGGTAGAAAGCATGTGGAAATGTGTTTTCTGGGGGTTTTCTATCTGCTGATCACGAAACTGACCCCTAAAATGAAGGAAAGAAAACGAGAACCATGAAAACCGAACAAAACTGGAGGAAACAACGGAAAAGGGGAAGGGAGGCCTGACTCCTGAGCCAGCTGCTAATGGCTAATAAGTAGGCCTATGGACAAAATAACTCGCTTAAGTATCAAACTTGTACTTTCTTGAATCACAGACATTTCTTACAACCATTTGAATTACTAAACATAAAGAAAACAACCGCTTGGCAGTTATATATAAAATGGCTATTATATGTAAAATTTGCACTTTCGAAGGCAGTATAGTTGACTTGAAAAACACAGCATTGATATCACTAGTCGAGCTCCTCGTCTTCGACAATCTCGTTGTCCCTGTTCAAACATTTGATACCCTGACATTCTCCGCACGCGAACGCACACGCTAATCCATTTTTCTTACAGCTGCATCGCGAGTTCTCGCAGCCTGTCTTACAGTTGGATCTCACGACACTCAAAAGAGTCTGAGGTGCGGGCAACAAATGGGTCATCACAGGTGAGTATTTATGTTCTCTGAGGACCCAACCCCAGTCAGCCGGGTCGAGGTCAGCTGGTTCCCCTTTCCAACGGGATACCTGGAGGCTCACTCGCTGGGAGTGGAATGAAGCTGCAGCTTCGGTTGGCGGAAGCCTTTCAGGCTTAACAAACGCCGTAGTATTAGACGAAGAAACTTTTTCCAAGAAAATTCGATGTCGCAGCTTAGTGAGATCTTCGTTTGGTCGTGCTTTATACAAGCTGAGGAGAAGATATTCACCCGCTTTCACAATTTCCTCTTTGGACGATGATTCATCGAGAAACACTTTGCATTTTTTTCTGAACACTTCGCTCTTCTTCAAAAGAGGTAGCACAGCTTGCTTTCCAAGTCCAAAAACTCGTGAGGTCGTGTCACATCCCAAGAGTGCGTGCCCTACCAGAAACAGCCTGGATACATCTCCCATTTTTTTTGCACTTCGTTGAGGCACCAGAACCGTGTTATCGCTTCTTTTGCGTTCGTTGACGATTCGAAGTAAAGTGTTTTTGCATTAGGCGGGAGGTGATACAAGAGTAGAATCAGAAGGTCAGTGTCGTTGCCAAGAACTATTGTTTCAGAGTTTTCTGCTTTCGTTACGGCAGTCTTCACGATTAGACAGTCAGCATCGTACTTCGCATGGACGACTTCAAATCCTTTGGCTCTGAGTTTTTCCCCGATATAGCTTATAATTCGCTGTTTGTTCTGAGAGTTGCTCAAAAACTCTTCCTTCTTTTTCTGGAGCTTCATCCCTAAACTGAAATCGATCACTTGATGCTGGCTTCCCTTACACCGTCGGTTGTGCGTAGCATCTTTCGTGGTTGGACCAGCGCTGTATCCATCGAAGACAACAGTAGGGGAGGTACAGCGTCGAGTAACGAAACTAACATAGCTGTCACAGATTGAATCATAAGTATCACCAATCTTCCAAGGTACTTGCTGAAGCAGCCAACCTCCGTCAACTACAGTGACACGATCTGACACTGGCAGGTGGTGAATCGAGTCTGTGTTCGCTTCTTTCCATATTGCTTTCGCTTGTGCAGGTTTGTCTGGCTGACGCATTGTGCCAGGATTCTCAAACAAAGCGGGCAGATAACTGCACAGTTCGTAACGTAGAGTTTCTGCCATGTCATTTTCAGATGTACGGGCAGCAGTCGAAAGACGTTGAAAAAGCAGTGCAGGATCGATATGCAAAATCTCGCCATCTATCCTAATGTTCCCATTGGATGCCAGTGTAACGACTTTGTCTTTCTTCCTGAATGAAAAACTTTCGACGGATTGGCCATCCATGCGCTGGAGGATTAGCTCACCTACAGCTTTAGCATCCTCTGCATTGACGCCTTTATGGGCAATCAGCCCGGAACCTATACTTCTAAGCTCTGTGGAACTAGTGAAAGGAGAGTTCTCTAGAAGGAATTCAAGAAACGTCAGTAGATCCTTAGTATCTCTCTGTATTCGTGCTGCGGTTGCAGTAACGTGCTGTTCACTAGAACTGTACTCTAGACCCGTCAGTTTCTGCATTAGATCATTCACTGAAGCGAGTACTGGCATAGACATTGTCCATATGTTTCTCTGAAGCTCAGTCATCCCTTTTCCTCTTGTCAGCCCTCCATCTGTTTTTAAGCTCCTCATCAGGACTGTCTCGATGACGAGGTCTGGAGCCAATCCAGCCCAAAAACGATCACTTCGTCGGGCAATAAACTTGCCGCTTGCAAACTGTTCGAAGAGCTGTGGATTCGATGCTTCAAGTTCCTGCATCATCTGAAGAAAAAGTCGAACTGACTTGGCATAAAGATTATGCCCCGCAGCTGCGAGGTATGGGAGCATATCAGAAAGAGAGGATAAGTAGAGATCCCAGTCTCCAGTCCTTTCTGCTTTCAGAAACTTCCGAACGATCGAAACCATCTCGGAATACTGCATGAATAGTTTCGCAGTTCTGCTGGATTTCAGAGACGATTTTAAGGCTTCGAGGCGTAGCGAAATCGCCTGAAGGGCTTCGTGGTTAGCCGCTTCTTCCACGGAAATCTTTCCATCCACCAAATCGTCATACACGCTGGAGACTCGTACAAGATCTTCGTGGTCGGAAGGTCTCTCGCCATACGGAATTGAATATGCCAGGCACAAAAGTGAAATATTCAGTGATGCGTCGACTAGCTCGTGAGCTCTTACGGCTCTTGCAACCGCTTTGCCGCTGAAAATGTGTTTCACTGTATTCTCCCCGTACACAAGTTCTAACATCTCTTTCAGGCCCGACCCTTCCATTATATAGCCTATGGCCCCTAAGAAGCTCATTCGTGTATGGAACCCTCCAAGCATTGTTACAATTTTCTTCAGGGGACTTGCTGGAGGCTCGTCATGAACAATCTTTGTCGCTTTCCAGAAGAGGGACTGGTCAAACGTCAAACGAACCTCTATAGATCTCCTGTATTTGTTCTCGAACTTTGTTTTAGATGTCAATTTTATAATCAGCAGATAGAAAAACCCTAGAAAACATATTTCCACATGCTTTCTACCCCTACCCTGTACATTTTCCTTTTTCCCCTCCCTCCCCCCCCCATTTCCCCGTTTTATGTTAATCGATTTTTGTATATCATTTTATATCTCAATTTCATAATCACCAGATAGGAATACCCCAGAAAATATCTTCCAAACCGCTTTCTACCCCTACCCTGTATTCTTCTCTTTTCTCCCCTCTTTCCCCTGTTCCCCCGTTTTCCGTAGTACTCTTTTTCTATACTGAATTTCAGATGTCAATTTCGTAATCAGCGTATGTGAAAACCCCAGAAAACTCACTTTAAACTATTTTCTGGGCATGTTCGGCATTTTTCCCATTTTCCCCCGCATTTCCCCCTTTTCCCCTGTTTTTCGGGTACTCGCCCCACTCGGATTTATGGGGACTTTTAGTATGTTTTACAGGATTTTTTTCTGATCATTTTGGTACCATTTTCGTTTATATTGCAATTTTGTCCGGGTTCGACCCTTTTTTGAGCTAAAAGTCCTGGACTATAATGCTACTTCTGCTACTACGGCTATTGTTAAGCATAACTACTGAACCTTTCAACAATATTAAAAAAAAAGTTCATGTCTCAATACTTTGTTTGGATGTTTGTTATGGGAAATGCTGGGCATGAGGGTGGGTCTCTCATATCACTTTAACTCTTAAAAAGGGCAATATAACTTCAAATATAAAGTCGAACGAGACCCATCTGAATTTAGTACAACCAACCATCCCATATGAACCATATATAACCCCGGGCCATGACTAAAAACCCTCGGCCCAGGGTACTGGGGGAATTGTGTCTACCTTAGAGGCATTGTTTTCGCTCTTTGGACGATTTTGAACCAAATTGCTACCTCACAATTTTACAAAGATTCGCCAGGAAAAGAGGGGCTGTCGGTAGGGGAGATGTTAGCTACCCTCCATCACTCCATTGACTCTTAAAACAGAACTAAAAATTCCAATTTTTAAGCAAATGACCCTCTTCTAAAGTTTATACAACCATCCCTTTCATAAAAAAAACTTAAAAAACCCTGGGCATAACTAACAACCCTTGCCCATAGGCCCTGGCATTTGTTTCAACCCAACAGCCCATTATATATAGACTGTTTTGAAAATAGTTGTTATCTCAAAATTGCCATTACATGCATTTCAAAACAATACGACGTGTGTATGTAGGGGGGGGGGGCTAGCTGTCGTCCGATCACTTTGACTCTTGAAAAAATGCTATAAATTCTGATTACCAATCCAATGAGCCCCCTTCAAAGTTTATATGATCACGCTTTCTATGAAAACCTTAAATACTCCAGGGCATAACTTACAACCTTTGCCCTGAGGGCAGAGCGGATGTGTTATCCTCAAGAAGATAATTTTCCACATCATTCAAATACGTTGAACAAAATAGCTATTTAAAAATTTTGATTGGAAGTGTTATGAAAATTTGAGATATAAGGATTCTAAACCTCTCAATTTCCAATCAAATGAGCCCTTTTCGAAGTTTCTACGACAGCACTTTCTATAAAAAAAAACCTTATATGCCCACAGGTTATAAATTAAAACCTTTTTCCTTGAGTACTGTGAGGAGGGGGGATATGTCATCCTCAAAGACATAATTTTCGGCCCTTTCAACTACGTTTAACAAAATGGCAGTCTCGAAATTTTGATTGGATGTGTTTGGGAAAAGATGGGCGTGGGAAGGGGACTAGTTGCTCTCCGGTCGCTTTCGACTATTGAAAAGGGCACTAGCCCTTTCAATTCCCAATCGAATGAGTCCTTTTTGAAATTTCTACAAGAACACTTTCTATAACAGCCTTATATGCCCTAAGGGCATAACTTACAACGCTTGTCCTGAGGTCTGTGGGGTAATTTCATCCTCAAAGGACATAATTTCCGGATCTTTCAACTATGTTGAATAAAATGGCTATTTCAAAATATAGATTAAATGTGTTTGGGGAAATGGTGGGCGTGGGAGGGGGACTAGTTGCCCTCCAATCACTTCTGACTATAAAAAGGCACTAGTCCTCTAAGTTTCACATCGAGTGAACCCTTTTGAAGTTTCTACGACAACACCTTCTATAAAAACCTTATAGGCCCCTAGGGCATAACTTACAATCTTTGCCCTCAGGGCAGTGGGGGAAGAGGGGTTGTCATCCTCAAAGACGTAATTTCCGGAACTTTCAACCATGTTGAACAAAATGGCTATTTCAAAATTTTGATTGAATGGGTTTGGGAGATGGTGGGTGTGGTAGGGGGATTATTCACCCTCAAATCACTCTTGACTATTAAAAAGGTGACTAGCCCCTTAAATATCCAATCGAATGGTTCCTTTTTGAAGTTTTTATGATAATTCCCTCAATATGAAGTGATTGTCAAAAAACAAAAATAAAAAGATGGCGTCGCTTATGATATCCGTCCTAGCTAAACTGTGATTTTACGTACACGTTTCGATACGTCTTGAACTATTTTGAATCATTTTAATTTTACTGAAAAAGATTCTTTTAAATGTTTTCACTTTTATATCTTTAAGAAACCAAAAATTAATTAAGATTTACGGAATCAATATCAGCATATGCATATTAAACTAACAATAAACATTCATTTGAATTTTGTTCAGTGAAGTGCAAATTATGTTCTAGCTTTTAGAAAGCATAGAGGTTTTGAACCCTACTCTTGCTAATTTCTGTTCGTTTTGAGTTTGACTCAGTTATTTATTGTAGTTTCTGTTCGTTTTGGGTTTCAATTATTTATTGATGCTGATTTGTGGTAGCTCTATGCTTGCTAGATTATTTGATTCTTTTTTGTTAATTTTTGGTTTAATGGAATTCTTAACTTTTTTTTAAAAACTTATTTTGTGAACAAGTTTTTTCATTAATTGTCTTTAGGATTAAAAAAGAATCTAAAGAAATATATGAATAAATAAATCACAAGAAAAAAAGCAAAATAGGATGCCACGAACTAGTCCGGTAAGAGATCAAAAAAGCCCGGAAATATGATATAGAATTCGAATTAAACCAGTTAACAAAGGTGTCAGATAAAAATAAAGGGAAACGCGCATTAAGAAAATTAAAAAGCATTTATTTCGAAAAAATTCACTTAAAAAAAATTCAAAATCATTGTTTAAGCAAGTTCAAGTGACGTTAAAGCTCCAAAATCATGGGGCATTGAAAACTGCAATTACTTTAGGAATTTGAAATTTTCCTTTTAAACTTTCTCATTCTCAGTTGAGGTGTTCTTTGAAGTCAACAGACAAAAATGGATAGGCTAGAATACTTCAAAAAACTATATTGGAAGGTTATAAGATAGGTCCAATCTCAACAGACATGATTAACAGCAGGCCTAGCAACATTTTTAGTAAAAATCTTCTCTTTTCAAACTAGATTATTTTTTTCGAATGCAAATGTACGGGATAAAGGGTGGATTTAGCTAGGTACAAATTTTAGAGGAAATTAACTACATATTTCCCCACAATGTCGCTATACATTAAACCAGAACTAATCAAACTTTAAAACAAATAGCAAAATATTTTGTTATAAAACTTACCAGAATTGCAAATCTCATGATACTTCTCAGTTACTCAGCTGTTTCAAAACTAGTTCAACTTCAATTAAAAACCAGCATCACCTCATGGAATGGCCAAGTCTGATTCATTCCGTTACCAAACACTTTTAATCTGACCTTTACAGAGTGCACTGGCTATAGTGAAGTTTGTCCTACTAATAAGTACATTATTTTTAATGTTTATAATAACTGTACTATAATGTATGCTCTGTAGTAAGTTAGGCTACCAGTAAGGGTATCAGTGTACAATTAGGCATATGAAAAAGGAATGATGTTACAAATAATGATTCTTACTTCATGATATGCGGGAAAGTTTTAGTCTATTACTCCTAAGGGTGTTTATGGGTTTTTGGGTCTGTAATGTAATATATGCTCTGTATTAAGTCATGCTACCAGTAAGGGAATTAGTGTACAATGACTGATAAATTTTTCGCAGTTCATATACGAATATAATAGTCCCTTGTACCGCAAATTCAAATTTAAGCACTTTTTGAACTAACTTAACCTTACCTACCCAAACCTAACCTAATTTTATTATAGATTAAATAAAAAAAAACAAGTTTTTTTAACGGGAAGTAAGGAGCGACATTAAAACTTAAAACAAACAGAAAGGGCTGCTTCCTCATCAACACCTCGCTCTTTACGCTAAAGTTTGACTCTTTCTCTTAATTCTACTTTTTAAAACAGTAAAAAACTTTAGAATAAAGAGCGGGGCGTTGATGAGGAAGCAGCCCTTTCATATACGAAGTAACTTCTGTTCGTTTTAAGATTTAATGTCGCTCCTTACTTCCCGCTAAAATAACTTGTTTTTTTATTTAATTTCTGAACGTTTTTGAATCAATGCATGTTTTGATTTTGGCTCTCCGCAGAGGAATAATTAAAACGAAATTTGCATTTTTTTTTTGGCTAAATGGCTTTCTCATAATTTTGATCAAATGATTTTGAGAAAAAGAGCGGGGGAGGAAGCCTAGTTGCCCTCTGATTGTTTCGTTACTTAAGAAGGCAACTAGAACTTTTATTTTTTTACGAATCTTTTTATTAGTAAAAGATATACGTAACTTATAAATTAGCTTACGTAAAGAACTTTTGTATTCTCATGTTTTTATTACATATATGAGAAGGTTCGCCCCCTCGTCAGTATTTTGCTCTTTACACCAAAGCTTAAATTTTGTTCCAATTCATTAAGAATGACCCCTGAATCACAAAAGCCGTAGAATAAATAGTTGAAATGGATAAACATACTTTAGCGTAAAGAGTGAGGTATTAGGAGGAGGTGAGCCCCTCATATCGGTAATAATTTCTGTTTGTTTTAAGTTTTAATGCTGCTCCTTACTTCCCCCTGAAAAAAAATTTTTCATGTTTATTTTTTCATTGTTTTTTTTTTAAATAATGCTAGTAAATCTTGGGCTCCCTTCATGGAAATTTTCTTCCCCCATGACAAATTCCTCGATGAAAAGTTTCCGCAGCATATCCCCCTCTTTTCAACTCCTCCCCCAACCAAAAAATCCTCCTGAAAACACCTGTACACTTCCCAATAACCATTACTATATGTAAGCACGGGTCAAAGTTTGTAACTTGTTGCCCCTCCCACAGGGACTGTCGACTACGCTGAATAAAATGGCCATCTCAGAATTTTGATCCGTTGACTTTGGGAAAATAATTAGCATTGGAGGGGGCCTAGGTGCCCTCCAATTGTTTTGGTCACTTAAAAAGGGCACTAGAACTATTCATTTCTGTTAGAATGAGCCCTCTCGCAACACCCCTGGGAAAAAAACAAAAAAAAACAAACAAACAAACAAATAAACACGCATCCGTGATCTGCCTTCTGGCAAAAAATATGAAATTCCACATTTTTGTAGATAGAAGCTTGAAACTTGGTGTTTTCCCTATTTTCTAAAATAACGCAAATTTTCTCAGGCTCGTAACTTTTGATGGGTAAGACTAAACTTGATAAAACTTATATATTTAACGCAGCATTAAAATTTGATTCTTTTGACGTAACTATTGGTAACAAAATTCCATTTTTTAGAGTTTTGGTTACTATTGAGCCGGGTGGCTCCTTACTACAGTTTGTTACCACGAACTGCTTGATATATATTTTAAGCGATTTCAAAGCCTGAGAGAAATAAAAACTCAAGACAATGCCCAGGTTAAATTGATTACCTGGCTGTGGCTTATTCCCTTCCCCCTCACCTGAAAGTTAAATTCCACTCGTAAAAAGCTACAAAAATGCAAATAAACTAATGTTGATGCATTTTGTTAAGTTTCTTTTTCTGAGCCCGCTTGAACAAAACGCCCAAAACAATTCTTCTGGAGTGACGAGTGTTATCGTGTTTCAACGCCCCTCCCCCATCCCCTCACTCAAAAGTTCAGTTTTACTCATAAAATAAAATGCATCCACAATGCATGTAAATAAATTTTGATACGTTTTTATTAACATACCCATCTAAGTACCCATCTAAATACCCATCTTTTTATTAACATACCAATATAAGTTATTTTTTTAACATACCCATCTAAAAATCATAGCCTCTCCCCCAAAAATAATCCAAGATATAGCCATACAAAAACTAAACTGTCCACAATACCTATTGTTTTCATTGACATACAGTTTAGATTCTGTAAAACGAAAGAGAAACGAAAGAAACCACCATTTATCTGTAAAAATTGATTCGTCCTGGGACGTCATTTTTTTTTGGTTGCATCGTGGTTAATGTTATAACAAATTAAAACTAAATTCATTTCATATTTTCTTTTTAATTAAAAATATAATAATTGAAAGCAAAAATTCCAATAGCAATCAAGACCAGATCAAAAAAAAATTTCAAGTCAAAATAACAGCTTTATGTTAATATTCTTCTTTTAGTTTTATTTCTTTTAAAGATATAGAGCAGTGGTGCCCAAATTACCTTTAGGAAATGAATAGTTAAATTTTTTGAAGAAATCCATTTTGTGATGTTTCTTATTTCATTTTATGATGAAGTTTTGCAAGAACAGATTTATTCGGCTCTTTTATGTATTTTAAAGAAATATGTTGGGAATAAAGAATTATTAATGGAACTTTAGTGTATATCCGTCTGATGGGACTAGATTGATATTAGAAAATGTAATTGTAACAAATTCAAGAATTTTCGCTACTCTACTTACTTTTTAATTTTATAATAATAAACGACAAATTACTTAAGTATGTATTGTTTTCAGTAAAGCGTGTATAACAATCGCCGTATGATTTGAGTGAAAGGGGGAAAATTTCTTACTTCATATATCTAGTAATTTCTGTTTGTTATGAGTTTAAGATTAGAATATCAATTTTATTTTGGGTACATTCCAAGTTTATTATGGGTTAAGTCTAATATCCGTTTCTTTTAACTGTTTGATCTCTTATGCTGTTTTAACTCTTATACTAACTGTTTCAAAAGTTATAATTGGGGTACAAGACAGACAACTTCGTTCAATTATTGAATAATTTCTGTTTGTTTTGAGTTTGAGTTGAATATTAGCTTTATTTTTTGTAACTTATAAGTTCATTATTGGTTTCATTTTTATTAAGCTGTTTCTTTTAACTTTTAGTTGATTGATTATTATAGCGTCACTTTTTTTTACTCTGCTGAAGACATATTTACGCTCTTTGTTTTTGTTAAGAAAAACTTTTTTATTTACTTAATTCTTTAAGAGCGACTTTTGAGACACAAAGGCCGTTGAGTTTGAACGAGAAGCATATTTTGAAGAAATCTAAGAGTTTAGCGTAAAGAGCGAGGGTTGAGAAAGTGGCAGCCCCCATCCTCATATACAGAATGATTTTTCTTCGTTTTAAGTTTTAATGCTGTCCCTTACTTGTCCCTTTACTAAACAAAAAATTGTTTTTTTTTGTAATTATGTGAAGGAATTCATGTTTTGACTATGAATCGGGCTTACATAAGTTTCTCCGGTATCTATATTATTCTCGGTATATTTTTAGAAATTGTTCTACTATCACTACTGCTACTGTTACTACTATAACTGCCACTACTAGCCTACTACTGATGCTGAGACAAAATGAAAGATGTGCATAATACTATAAATACTACTACGACTGGTACTATTACTACTGCGACTAGAGTTATTACTACAACTGCTACTACTACTGCTATGGCTATTTTTACTACAACTACTATTAGGACGGCTTCAACTAGTGCTTCTGAAGCTAAGGGTATTACGGACAAACCTTCCGAAAATGTTGAAGAGGATAGTAAACTATGCTAAATCGAAACACGCTATGTGGATGCAGGTTATTGAAAGGTTGTAAACAGCTATAACTCATGAACCGCTTAGAATATTCATTTGAAACTTTCATTGCATGTTGAGGGGGATATTGAACGAACCCAAAGGTACTGCATAATGCAACTGCAAAGACTAAGGATATTAGTAAGGAATTTGCAAGAAATGCTGAGGGGAATCTTGAATGAAATTTAAACACGCTATTTGTGTGCAGGCTGTCAAAAGGCTGTTTCAGCAGTATTTTAAAAACGGCTTAGATTATTGGGTTAAAACTTTCAGGACATGTTAAGGGGTGTGATGTAGTAATAACATGCCTTTTATGCATTCTAATACTACCACTAACAGTAGTACTGCTACTGCTGTTATTACTAATATTATTAAGACTAATTGTATCAATTTTTAACTTTCAGGGACTGTTGAGGGTAATGTTGGGCTAAGCCAAAACACATTGTGCATATAAAGGTTATTAACAGCACGTATCAGCGGTATCTCCGAAACAAATTAAAGCATTATGTTGAAATTATGAGGGCATGAGGAGGGGCTGTTGAAGTAGACCAAAAAGGTATAATGTTATTACCATTATATTGCTTGCGACTAATGCTACTACTGCTATCCCAAATTCTGTTCCTATTACCCTTACTAATACTTCTGCTACTCTCACGAAAGGGATTTTGGGTGAAGTGGGCAATGGAAGAAATATAGTGGGCAATTAAAGTTATTTTTTAGCAAATAGTTTAAAGTATGGCTAAATAATTTCTTAAAATTTGCAACTAGAAAAATTTCTGTGATCGCTGAGAGCTCATATATACTATGGTGAAGGGCGTATACAAGGTTTTTGTTCAGAGGGGGTGGGAGGGAGGTTACACAAAAGAAAATGAAAAATTTGTTTATCATCGTCATCGTCATTTTATTTATAAGTCATCACAAAAAAACTGGGCAGAAAACCCAGAAAGAGACAATACAAATAAAAAAAAAAAAAAAAGAGAGAACAGAAATAAAAACATACTTTGATAACTACAAACAAGGGACAAACAGAAATGACCAAAGATGGGAAGACTTCTAGCTTTTGGTAGACAAATCGCAAATACACTTCTCAATAACCCCAGCTAGATTTACCAATTGATACTTTCTTTGCAGATGCCTTTATTTTGTTACCCTTCCACCGTTACTTTCAAAGGGCACCTTTTAATTTAGTATTTGTTTTTAGTTTTCCCTGAGGACTTTTATTTGTGTTATTTACTCATTTTTACAGTGAAAACAGTTGAGCGGAGGCCTGAACTAAAATCTCGGCATTCTGTTTTGTTTGCAAAAATGACGTAATTTCAGGCTGCGCTAATTTGAATTTACTAACACTACAATATATTCCAATAATGCAGCTGAACTCCATTGGAAGTCAAAATTACTCAAACAAAGCAACAAAGTAATTGAGGCAGGGTTGTATTTAAGAAAAACAAATATAATTTATATACAATAAAACTAGTTTTGGCTGTACCGAGTCAATACGTCGGAAAATAGGCCATATTTTTATTTCGTCTCTGATGTACTTGAAACTTTCTAAGCATGTAGACAGGGTCGTTCTTAGGGTTGATGGTACCCAGGGTAAAACTAATTACACCCCTCTCGGCTCAAAGATAAAAAATAACCAGAAGTTCCAGTAGCACCCCCCGCCGCGGCACCCCCAGCCACCACGCTCTGGGAAGCTTGCCTTGGTCATCCCCTTTTGAACGGCCCTGAATGTAGAAAGGTTCTTGAAAACCTCAATGAAGGCATTTTGAAGTTTGCTTTTATTCATAAGTGACATCTAAAACTGAGCAACCAACAGTATTTTCTCATGGCCAAGCTTTGTTTTTCTCCGATCGGCATGACATTATCATTGTAAGTCGACTGGACAAAAAATATTTTAATGAGGAAAACAAATATCCGAAGACAAATTTGATTGTGTCAGTTCGTAGCGCTACTTTATGAATTTATTTATTTTTTGTTGCTGATGTGTTTGAAAGTTTCAGGACATCTAAACAGGGCCATAGGAGCCTCTACTAAAATAATAAATTAAGGGAACGGATCTGTTCTTTTTGGTTGTAGGCGTTCATTTTCTTTTTTCAACAACAAAATGGAACTCTTTTATGAGTGATTTTGACATACAGCAAAATCGAACATGAAAAAACGAAAAAAACTTCTTTGAAAAAGTGGTGGATTGAGATATGTGTATTTTTAAGGGGATTTGGACGGTGGCAATCTAGGAGGCTTCTGCCAAATAGAACCTAAGAGTCCAAACTCGGGTTTTGAAGATGTTTTCAAGCTGCTAACTGTACTATTTTTTGCTTCCAATACTTCCAATATTAAAGAAAGGTTTGCTTATAGTCGGCTAATCAGCTTGTTTACGCAGTCAAGTGTATACTCATGATGGGGGTTAGAATGACTTCATCCCTATAAGCTGTTGAAGACTGAAAATTACGAGATTTTAGATAAAAATATTTATATATTTATATTTATTATATTTTAGATAAAAATATTTATATTTTTATATATATTAAATGTGTTTTAGAATATTGCTATACAAAATTATTATTGACCTAGAATTTTGACTGAAAAGATTGCCTCCTGTTTAAATTTCAATCATCAGTTAAAGTCTTAAGTAGAAAAAAATTCCTACAATTGACCATTAATAGAACTGTATCCACAAAAAAGCTTTCAAATAAAAAAGCTTTCAAATAAAAAGGCTTTCCTGGCAATATCTAAATCCATAACGCGCATAACCTAATAATTGTAATTTAAAATGAACATTAAATTCTACGAGTGAATAAATGAAACCCCAAACGAAAGGAAATTAAAATGAGTAATCAAGCATGAGGATAACAGACACTGCAATGGATGAATCACTAAATAAAAAAAAGTATTTTAAATCTGAAAAATAAAATAATAATCATGTCCAACTCAAAACGAACAAAAAGTTCTACAAACAAATAAAACAAACTAAAACGAATGAAAACGAATAAAAACGAAATGTGTTAAGTTTCTCTTTTATAATAGTAACATTAAAAACCTTGTCACTTTTTAAATAAGCATCCTACTTTCATTAGTTTTTTCTTCTATAACCTTGATTTTCTCTTTTTATGTGTTTATTTTTAGAAAAAAATACAGAATATACACAATATAGGCTTGTTCACTTAAAAATTACTCATTTTAATTCACCTAAAAGTAAATTACATTCTACCCGTTTGTAGGGCTTGAAAGGGGAGGGTGGGGGTGTGTAAACCCACTCTTATTTGTAAACCTTGCTAATTTTTGTCATGGCTTTCACTGTTTTTGACAAATACGACACTACTCGAAGTACAAATTACATTCAGTAAAGCGCAAATAAAATTCTGGCCTAAGGAGAGTTTAGGGGGGACACTAACCCCAATCTTATTTATTTTAATTTTTGTTCCTTATAAGTTTGATTATATTATATGTTTTCAGTATTTTCGAAGACCACACTGCCTTTCCGGTGATGATAAGCAACAGTTCAAATAGGGATAGGCTAAATCATTTAATTAGATAATAAAAAAATACAGGATATTTCGATCACATATACTATGACCGTCATTAGCAGATTCAGCAGTATATCTGCTGATGATGTTCAGTATATGTGTGATCGAAATACCCAGTATTTTTGATTATTTTTTAATCATTATCTGTTTAATTTCTGTTAGTTTTTACGTTCATTCCTTGCAATCATTTCGCCTTGAAACATTTGGTATCTTCTGCCAACGCTTTGCCAAACAATATGTTTTTATTATCAATATGTTTTTACCACAATATGTTTTTATTATCAATACGTTTTAATCATCTCTCATCATGGAGTCAAGTAAGGCCTCTCAAACCTGTTCCGTGTCTAATTACAAAATCATCTAAGCAAAGAAGTTAATTGTTGACAAGAAAGTTCGAGCATTCTAGTTAAACTACAGAAGTTGACACAAAAATTACTGAATAGCGTGTATCAGCCATGTTTCTGTCAAAATGGGACATTTTTCTTGTTCACTTGTATCTTAACAACGCACGCAATCGTAGACGGGGTGTAGAAAAGCTATTTCCGGTACTTGATATGCGTAATGATATACCCTGTGATTCCACATGGAATATCCGATGAGCATACGCCCTATTATATCACTGTCTTTTAACCAAATCTTGGACTTGATCGGAAACCGGAAAAACATCCCGGAAATACGTAAATCCTGGCTAGTTACGGAAGAGTTGATCACATTATATTTAGCTTCTTCATTATTGTAAAAAATGCACTGTTATCCATTTATGGTGACTGGCCACAAAAAGCATACCATTTCATAACATGGTCATACGACATCTTTAGGGAAGTTGAATCAACATCTGGAGCAGAATTTCTCTTAAATTCAAATATGCCAACTATTTATGTACGTTTATGGTTACAGTCAAAACAATTTGGGATACAGATTAAAGCAAGAACTGGCACTAGTGGCGTATAAAAATCACAAACGCCATCTAGCGTTAGGTATTTTTTTTGTGAAAAAAAAGGACTTGAAAGCACACTCCAGGGCAGAATTCTGGATCTAGAGAAGTTTCACTTCCTAACTCAGCCACTTTCCAAAATCATAAAAAGATTGTAATCTATTATTTTGTGCAGACTGGGGTATATAGACTGAATTTTTATTTAAAGTCATTCTTGAAGACAAATACATTCTGGTTAATTATTATTTATAAGAAAATTCCAGTGTTGGGCCCATGAAAAAGATTATTACTTAGACTATAAAATTCTCTTTGAAATTTTCTATTTCTTAAATGAAGCCATTAGGCACTGCAGTTAAAGTGGCCCTGCTGTCTTATACTTTATCTTTCCATGTTAAATCACCAAAGATGGGTTTTCCGATCGTTGAATACATTGGTTTCCTGATCGATTCCCCCACTCTTTGAATACAGTCATAGGAGGACAGTCTACCTGTATTTAGGAGTTGTCCTTGGACGTGTAAAGTAAAAGGAGCAGGGATACAGTACATACGGTCTCAAGTCCGTATCCAAGATCTTTGTTCGGTGTTGTTTTTTCATTTTTTTTGGGGGGGGGGACAAATAAACTTTAGAAAACGCGTCAAAAATTTGTTGTTACGTATTTTTGTTACGTTTTTACGAGTCAGACAAACATTTTGGGGAGGGGATTCAGACCGTCAACCCCTCCTGCATACGGCCTTGTTAGTCCTATCTGTGTCTATTCCGTGACTTATTCCATTTTATTACTTCATGCTTAAGCTTTCATGCTTATTGTTTCATTCATTTCATTTTACAATTTCACGCTTGAGCTTTCATGCTATGGGACATGTTTCGTCAACGGATGAAGGATGACAGATTGCCATAGATTGTCCTTTTTCGCCAACCCTCTAGGGTCAAACTGAAAACAGATTTCCCCTGAGTTGGGTGGGAGAAGGTGGAGGGAGCTGAAATTTCTTTGGAGGGTGCAAAGAAGGGGGCTTTAAACAGAGTAAGATGGGAAGGAGCGTGCGTAGGTGTGTTAGCCTCAGGTGGTTTGGTTCTGCAGTGAGTTTTTAGTAATAGTAATAGATGTAATGGTAGTAAGCTTTCATCGACGTGGGGATCGTTTTTTATGGCACTTGGTATTAACCAAGTGACATATAGCAATCGCAAATTCTGTCGCTCTGTCGGTCTGTCTGTCTGTCGGTCCCGGTTTTGCTACCTTAGGCACTTCCAGGTAAGCTAGGACGATGAAATTTGGCAAGCGTATCAGGAACCGGACCAGATTAAATTAGAAATAGTCGTTTTCCCGATTTGACCATCTGGGGGGGGGGGGTTGGGGGCCGGTTAATTCGGAAGAAATAGAAAAAATGAAGTATTTTTAACTTATGAGCGGGTGATGGGATCTTAATGAAATTTGATGAATGGAATGATATTGTGTCTCAAAGATCTTATTTTAAATCCCGACCGGATCTGATGACATTGGGGGGAGTTGGAGTGGGGGAAACGTAAAATCTTGGAAAACACTTAGAGTGGAGGGATCGGGATGAAGCTTGATGGGAAAAATGAGCACAAGTCCCAGATACATGATTGACATAATCGGAACGGATCCGCTCTCTTTGGGGTAGTTGGGGGGGGGGGGGTAATTCTGAAAAATTAGAAAAAATGAGGTATTTTTAACTTACGAACGGGTGATCGGATCTCAATGAAATTTAATGTTTAGAAGGATATCGTGTCTTAGAGCTCTTATTCAAATCCCGACCGGATCTGGTGATATTGGGGGGGGACGAATTGGGAGGGGGAAACCTAAAACTTAGAAAACACTTAGAGTAAAGGGATCGGGATGAAACTTGGTGGGAAAAATAAACACAAGTCCTAGATAGATGATTGTCATAAACGGAACGGCTCCGCTCTCTTTGGGGTAGTTGGGGGGGGGGGTATTTCTGAAAAATTAGAAAACATGAGGTATTTTTAACTTACGAACGGGTGATCGGATCTCAATGAAATTTGATATTTAGAAGGATATCGTGGCTCAGAGCTCTTATTTTAAATCCTGACCGGATCTGGTGACATTGGGGGAAGTTTCGGGTGGGGGAACCTAAAATCATGGAAAACGCTTGGATTGGAGGGATCAGGATGAAACTTGGCGGGAAAAATAAGCAGAAGTCTTACATACGTGATTTACATACTTGGAACGGATCCGCACTATTGGGGGGGGGGGGGGTTAATTGTGAAAAATAAGAAAAAATGACGTATTTTTAACTTACGAAGGAGTAATCGGATCTTCATAAAACTTCATATTTAGAAGGACCTCGTAACTCAGATCTCTTATTTTAAATCTCAACCGGATCAAGCGTAATTGGGGGGGGGGCAGTTGGGGGACCGGAAATCTTAGAAAATACTTAAAGCGGTGAGATCAGGATGAAACTGGATGGGAAGAATAAAAACCTGTCGTTTTTACGAAGATACGTGACTGACATAATCGAACCGGATCTGCTCTCTTTGAGTGAGTTGGGGGGGGGGGGGTAATTTTGAAAATTGATGTATTTGTAACTTACGAAAGGGTGACCAGATCTTAATGAAATTTGATATTTAGAAGGATCTTTTGCTTTAAAGTTCTAATTTTAAATTCTGACCAGATCCTGTGACATTGGGGGGAGTTGGAGGGGGAAACCGGAATTCTTGGAAAACGTGAAAATTGGGGTATTTTTATCTTACGAATAGATGATCGGATCTTAATGAAATTTGATTTTTAGAAGGAATTCATGTCTCAGAGCTCTTATTTGAAATCTCGACCAGATCTTTTGACATTGGGGGGAGTTGAAGGGGGAAATCTTGGAAAAACACTCGGAGTGGAGGAATCGGGATGAAGCTTGGTGGTTAGAATAAACAAATGTCCTTGATACGTGATTGACAGAATCATACTGGATTCGCTCTCTTTGGGGGAGTTGGGGGGAGGGGTTCAGTGATTTGGTGAGTTTGGTGCTTCTGGACGTGCTAGGACGATGAAAATTGGTAGGTGTGTCAGGGAGCTGCACAATTTGACTTGATAGTCTTTTTCCCAGATTCGACCATCTGGGGGGCTAAAGGGAGAGCAAAAACTAGAAAAAATTAGGTATTTATAACTTACGAGTGGGTGATCGGATCTTAATGAATTTTGATATTTAGAAGGACATCGTGACTCAGAGCTCTTATTTTAAATCATGACCGGCATTAAGCCTCTTATTTTCCTTTTAAATCTATCTATTGACTCTTAGAATTTTGTTAGAGCTCAAACCATATGATCTCTTGGCTCTTAGCTCTTCTCGCCTCGTCACAAGTGTCATATGAGCTCTTAGCTCTTGTTATAAAGAGGAATGGGCAACATCTATCAATATTCTTAGGAGCTTCTCCTAGTCATATTGTGAACTTTAAACGTAAAGAGCGGAGGATTAGGGGTTGGTAGAACCACTTACATTCAGGATAAGACTGGATATACGGTATTAAAAAAAAACTACTCCATCAATACCCCCTTTTTTACACTACGGTTAGGTATTTGTGCTTTAAAATGAATGCCCTAACGCAATAGCAACTTTATAAAAAGTTTAATTGTTTAACTTTGTTTACTGTTTAGCACGGTGTTTTAAATAACTTATTTGACTATGTTTAGCTATCAACATTTAAGTTGACACATGTGGTACGGTTGTGCAGTCAGTCAGTATAAGCTAGAAATAAATAGATATTGCTAGAAGTAATATCTAACGTATCTGTTTCACATTTTATCCCAGGAGACTATATTTTGAATTGTCCGTCTTTTTCTGCTTCTATGTCAAGCATTCCATTTTGAAATTCACATCACAGTTTTCGCCCATTACAAGAAGGCGAAGAAAAACCAACGAAGCAGAGATTCAACTTTCTAAAGCTCTTCCCGACGGATCTTTTTTCCCGTAATTGAACTGGCTTTTAGAAACAGTCATCTTTTAAGAGTAGTCCATTTCTAAAGAAAAAGAAAATGCCTCTTGTTGGATAACTTGATAACTTTCTACTTTCAAAAAGTGGAAATAAAGCTGACAAGATTTGAAATGACATGTGTTTGGCTTTCGAAACAAGACTACTATTATGCCAGTATTTAATCGAGTACGACATTTCTATTTATACAAGACGTTTAGTATAAGGTAGTATAAATATTTTCACTGAGTTTAGTGAGTTTACAGAACACTTAAACAAAAATTGCTTACCCCGGATGGGAAGTAGCTCCATAAGTTGTTCACAATATAGTCATAGCAGGACAAAAGTAGTCTCAGCGTCCTTGTGTCTTAGCTTAGGAACTAATGTTGATCAATTATTTCAATTTGTAAGAGTCTTTTTTATAGCTTTAGCAAATCTTTCAAGTAAGTATTACGGTAAAATTAAAGGCAAAAATTTGTACACAGTTGCCTAAACTTGAATAGTTTCACCACACTTCTTCAATAAGGGACCTCAGGAAGGTCAAACGGGTGGAGTGGCGGGGAACCTGCAGTCCTTATATTTGTAAGTTTTTGTGTTTTCACATAAAACAGTAAAAAGGCCTGCCACCGAGACTGCATTCACAAGGGGAGGGTGTGTGTGTGTGCCAAGTTTACCCCCCCCCCTAAATTTTGTCCAACTCGTAAAAAGTGTCAAATGCATATAAGCAAATTTGATGCATTTTATAAAGTTATTTTCCGCTCCCCCCGAAATATACGCACCCTTCAACAAAAATACTGGATATGCACTTGGCCCCACCCTTATATTTCCAAAAAATGCCTCGAAAAACGAGAGAAATCCTTGACCCCCTCCTATGTTCTTGTGAATTTGCACCCCTGAATCTCCTTTGCCTAAATAAGACAGAAAATATTATCAATAGAATATTTCACGTATGGGCACAGGATCAGAATGAACACATGTGGGACCCGTTTGGACTTTTTTGTGAACCTCTATATATTAAATATTTCAATAAAATATAGTTGCACAGTGAATGAATGAATGAATAAATGTTCTTTATTGTCTATCTATAAACAAAAAAAAGAAAACGATGGAGTACAATAACGGAAGGAGAAAAGACAAGTAAGCAACGTGTCAAAAAGATATAAAAAATTACCAGTAATAGCACAACTAAAATAGTGCGCCCGTCCATGGGTGAGAAGTCCCGATTAAATTGAGAAACGCCAATTAAATTCAATAAATTTGACATTAGCTTTTACGGGTAACAGTTTTCTATATTATAAAGCATATATTACGTAATAATAGATAGATTAATAAATCTCATCCAGCAGGGGCGTAGCTCCAACATTTTTACTGAGAGGGAAAGAGTGGTCCTCATCCGAACAGTCAAGGGGCAAGGGCTATATAATATTATTTTATTTATTTGGGGGGCCACCCTTTCCCCTTACACTCCTCCCCGAAACGACGCTCCTGTCATCCAGCAATGCAAACTTACAAAAAGTATATTTTTAATTTGAATAACTCATAATTTATCCCTTATCATCAAAAACAGCATGCTTTAAATTTTTATTTTTTGATGGTAATGCGGGTCCCTTTCAACTGCTGAGACTGATTAGTCCCAATCGCTCCAATTGCCCTTTATCTTGCCCTGTATGGGCAATCAAGATAATTTTAAAAAGGTTGTTATGAGAATTGTCAATAGCTACTTTTATACCCTTGCTCGTAAGAACAGAGCTTACAATATTTGAATCTACTTTGTTATTTAATATCGATATAGTACATTTGTTACCCAAATGCTTTAAATACAAACCGTAACCCTATCCCTGCGGCAAAAAGACAAATGGCAATATCTGAGCCAAGGGGATTTATTTTTTTAAGTGAGTATCCTATAGTAAAAATATATATTGCTTCTTTTTAAGCATTCCCCTCCCATTCTACACAACTTTTATCCTTATGAGCTCAGAAAAACAAATCAAAATCTATTTTGACCATAATAAGGAATATCTTAACAACTTACACCCACCTGTAAAAATAAGATTTATTCATACCCTTTCACCTGAACATCAAACTTTACAGTATCACTTGCAAGGTCATATCCGTGATTTTTATTGGAGGAGCGAGGGGAAGGTTTTTTCTTTGGGACTTACAAAAAAAACATTAAATTTAGTTTAAATGTATTTGTACTTCTTTTTTACGGGTTGAACAAAAATTTCGGATGAGGGGGTCAAAGCTGGAAGCCCTTACCTGGATAGGGCCATGATCATTTAAGTAATATTTGTTCGCTCACATGCACATTCGAGTAATTCCTTAACAAGTTACTCATTAACGGATATATTATATCCTTCTCAAAATCACTCTTGAGAGAGATATCACTCCCAGATTTCGAAGAAAGTGATTAAATACAAAATGTAATCAATTATTTCAACCTAACCGTACTAATATTTAGCAAGGCAGTATCCAGAATTTTTTTTTTGGGGGGGGAATGTTTTACACATATAATTTTTTTTGGTGGGGGTACACAAAAAAAAGAAAAATTAAATCCAATTTTATTACGTTTTTACGGGTCAGACAAACATTTCGGGATGGGGGGGGGGTCAAACTCCCTAACCCCTCTCCTGGATACGGCCTTCATATTTAGGTTACCACGAACTTTATGCACTTCACTGAATTGAAAGTGTTTAAAACCCTCAGTTGGCATCTAAGAACATTGTCTTAATGGTAAAGGCATGACCGAATGGTGGCGACAACTGCTTAAACTCTACTTAGTAAGTAAATAGCTTTGTTTTGATGAAGACACTGAGATAAAGTGAAAAGAAAACTTTTAAAAATCCTAAACTGGCAGCTAAATAGCTCCATTTGTGATAATAAAGCAAAAGACAGACGAAGACTAAACTACTTGAAACATTCTTCCAGCGATCACGCGGTGCTTTCATTATTTCTAAAAATTCGGGGATAACCCGGATGTGTTTGAAAGAAAATTGGGGTCTCCAAAATTTCCGATAATTAATGTCAACAAAAATTAACGATTTGTATATCACGTTAATGTTCATGTATTGGCGAACTTAAATCTTCGGGGGGATTTCAGAGAGCCCAATTTTCTTTTGCGGAATTTTGGGGAAACTGCAAGAAATTTAGTGATAATCGAAAACTGTTCCCAAGTAATTCCCAAGTTTGAAGGAAGAAAAAGTAAGAAACTTATATGACAAAAGGTAAGTTTATCACAATGATAAAAACAGCAATAAATAACACAAATAAAATAATCAAAATAAAAAAAAAATAAGTACTTATGTCTTTTACCCACCACACTCAGGTTCTCATTATTAAATGGTCATATTCCTTATTATGTTAAATGTTATATCATTACATCATTGTTACATCGGTTATATCAAATGGTTATATTAACTTGAGACCATTATTAAAGGGTTTCTGACTGAACCTAACCAAAATACCAACTAAAATATTTAATTAAAATATAACTACATCTTATTTTATCTCTCTCACGCTAAGCTGATTATCACCGAGTACATACCGAAATCCAAAAAGAAACCGGTTCTATGTAGACCAAGAACTTGAATGAGGTGGCTATAAGAGATAAGTACCAAAAATTAAAATGTTTAAAACTCTTATTTGTATCAAGATATAAGTGACAATTCCTCAAGGAACATGTAATTATTTTTCTGACTAAATCTAAGCTTCATTACTCAGTTAGCTCATAACCCCTGAAAAATAAACGTTACGGTATCATTTGATTGACTTGAGTAGTAATTATTCGCTCCTTGTATCACGGAAACCTTCAATACTTACAAATAAAAAGTAGCTCTTTAACGGATATACGATATCATTGCAAAAGAGATATTATAGCAGAGAGTTCAGTTTAATTTAGTGTCCTAAGTCACGCAAACACAAAGCGTCGGAAATAACAGGAAAAGATTATCGAATTGCCTGCTCAGGGTGCGTTTCTAAAATGGAGTGGGATTTCCGATTTATTGTTGGGGGAGGAGTGTAATAAAAAAAAGTTTATATGAACAGGAAATAGAAATAAAATGGCTAAACCTCACGTAATAGCAGTTAAGCAGTAAAATCAAATCTAAATTATTCACAGTGAGGGAAGAGAATTTAGATTACGAATGAAGAGTAAAACTAAATGAGATTAAAAAACGATAATACCTGAAAAGGATATCTCAAATCTTTTTTAATTACATAAAATTAAATATTTGATATTCCTATAGATAAAGTTTTGCATTACAGTAATGATCTTGGATGAGATCATCAAAATCATAAGAACATAAGAATACTAACATACATTACTCTCTGTTAGAAGACATTTTATACGCTTCTTCAAAAAGATTCATTTTCGGAATTTCAACAATTACAATTACTTAGCCAATGTTCATTAAAGAGCAATGAGAAGAGAGGGACATATTTGGTATTGAGTGGTCTTTCACTGTAAATCATTAAAAGGTACAAAGTATTGCTTTTGTATTTTGATTTGGTTTTGAATTTTAATATATTTTGCTTAATAAAACACATTTGCATCACCTAACCGTAAATCCTTTCTTCGTGGTTGTTGAAGCTGTATTACTCAAGTTGAACAGGCATAATGCATAATTTAAAACCGCTTTATTTTCTGTTTTGCACTTCTTTCACTTTTTAAAGTTGCACTACCACCCTCCTGCTACCCTATGTAGTAATATATTTTTTATTTCTCAGTAAAAAACCAATATTATATATCAACGGCCTCTTAGACGATTCCTTGACAGCTTCAGCGTCCTCCAGGGATTTATCTTCTTTCCACTCTTGTTAAACCTATTATAAAAGGCCAATCTTTTCCTTATACCCTCCAAGTATGAGCCAAAATTTTTTTGACCCTAATTGTCTTACTAGCATATAATGATGCGCACAAGGTCATCATTTTGTGCGCACTGAAATCTCTTTATTTTCTGTTTTGTGCTTCCTTCACCTTTTATAGTTGCAAGGCCTGCTTCCTGTTACCCTATGTAGTAATACATCTCTTATTTCTCAGCAATCGACTTATCAATTCAACACTTCCAACTTGATTTCTTATACTCTATCAAAGCGGTCTGACTTCAGTCCTCTGATAGCTTGCAACATGATGCGGAACACGCTCCAAAAGTTTGCTCGGAGCTTCTACTCATTTGAAATCTTCCAAAAGTATGTTAGAGAATGTCCAGTTAATAGTTAAGTCTTCCCCTGTTCTCCTTGGAGTTCATATCTCTGAATTGGGTTCAATGTTTAATTTAGTTGGTTGAATCGTGCGCAACTCCCCTGCTCAGCTTGTGATTTGGGGTATTTTTAAGGTGGTTAACCTGATTACGGATACTGTTTATGTTTTTTTGGTATTTTCTCCCCTATTCCATTGTAATTACAGAGTGGGGGCAGAATCTCGTCAAAATCCTGGCGGGGGGCTGGAAGTTAGAGCCAATTTTCCCAAGTCTACTGAAAGTTATCAAGTGAAAAATAAAGAATGAGCCTTATAATACACTACAGGCAAAGGTACACTAAAGAAAACTGATCTGTTCCTGTGGATGCTTCAATTATGTCGGCCTATCTTAGCTTTGACAAAATTTTTGAGGACGCTAAATTTCAGATGGAAGGCAAAATGGGGCCTGGGGGTAATTGCCCCCTTGCACTGTAGCAAATTAAGTCCATGCTATGGACCCTTGCTGGGAAAATTATGTTGCAGTTTATTTTGTTGTATGTTTATTGATAAATAAAAGTACTCAGATCTCTCATTTGTCAAGAACTTCAGAACTTTCATTCGTCAACCTTACGGGTAACGATTAGCCACTTCTGTCAATTACTATTTTTCTTTGGTTAAAAAACATGCAAATTTTTTCCACGGTCTTGTTTGAGGTTTTTTCTTTTGTTGCGTTTTATCTACTCAGAACTCAACCGAAAAAGGGTCGTCCGAGGTGGGGGTCAGCCATTGCTGTCTTATACGCTACGAGGCATCGGAGGTTTTAGGTTTAAGTAGCATGTTGACGCGAGGTGCGCGTAGACTTACATTTCTGATTTTTGAGAGCCTTTGAAGTATTGAGTAGGGTTTATCTCGCAAGCCAACGTCACAAGTGTAGGGCCTTCAGAGAAGCGTTGGGGGTATCGATCTTGCTGACTGGTTGTTCATTGTCAAAAGTTTGTTTACGGAAAAAGTGTGTCCTATATGATAAATGTCCTTGTCTTGTTTCTTTTTTCTTTTTTTTTGTATGTGCTTGTATTTTTGTTGTGTTTTTTTTGTATGTGATTTATAAAATATTTTATTTTTGTTTTGTTGGCTCATTACAAGCTAAGCTTCTTCGGCTTCGTAATTACTTTACATTTTGTAATTGTTCTTTTTTTTTAGTATTAATAAATTGATTGATTGATTGGTAACTGATTTCAGTTTGGTAAAAAAAAAGGAGGTTTGAAAAGAATAATGTCATAAAAAAGGATTTAGAAGAAGAAGAATGGAAAATAAACTTATATAATGTTGAAAACCGACCGTTAGAAAATTTTCAAACTGAAGTGTCTCATAGTCTCATTCAGAAGGAAATTGTGGTCAAGATTTGTAACTGATCTTAGTAAGATCTGATGCAATCAATATGTATTTACTACCACAAAATTCCCTTCTCACAAGTAATATGATTTCTTAAATGTCTTTGAAGGGTTTCTTTAAGTGAGGGTAGATTTCAAAGGGTTGGATAACAGAAGCTGTGATTTTCTTTGATTATGATTATTACTTGTGAAATGATACGTTTCACAGGGGTCTGGCATTGTGGTATCGGTTTTATAATCTCCTACTAATATTTAACAAAAATTTGAAAGCTTTTTATATTCCTGGGAAGCCCTTCAGTCTACTAAACTAGGTGAATTACAAACAGTACTTATGAAATTGTGTTACAAGGTCGTATCCGGGATTTTTGTTCGGGGAGAGGGTCTTTTTTTTCAGGGGGGAACTTAAGAAAACATCTGAAATTTTCTTATGTGTATTTTTGTTACGTCTTTACAACTCGAACAAATATTTTGGGAGGGATTGAAACCCCTTAACCCCCCTCTTGGATACGGCGTTGTATAGAAATTTCCTTCAATATACTAGAAGTTCTTTTGGAATCTAGGAAAGATATTCCGAGAAACTATGCCTGTGCACCCTCTTGGGAACCCAAAATTCACCCTCCTCCTACCCTGGAATACTAAAAAATGTATTATTTTATACAATGTGATCAGAAAATTACTCTTAACAGAAGAATAAATTCCAACCCTTGGCCGCTTTCCTTCAAAAGATATTTTTTGGACAGCTTGGCCACTCCTCCTGAGAAATTTCTTCAGTGTCTACGATACAATATACTGAAGTGAGTAGACTCAGTGTCTATGATGCGATACGATGCTATGATGAGTCTCTATGACGAATCAGTGCACATGATGCTATGGTACGATTCTTCAGTGTCTTTGATGCAATGTGCTCAAGTGAGTAGACTCTCCTTTTAAGTTTACAGGCATATATGCTGGTTGAAAGGGGTGTCTTCAGACTTGTACAACTCCTTGGAATTGCAAGATTATTATGATTGAGCCTATAATTTCTTAGTTTGTCCCCACAACTCGCTAGCTCTTGATATTTTTTTCAAAGCATAGTTGGAAATATCCCCCGACCTTCGAAACAAAATCTTCTGTACGTGCCTGATTAACCCTACCAAAATATTGGGGCTTGACAGTGATGTTTTTTGAGTGATTTTATTTCATTTATTTTTTTTTTTTACAGGAGTCGAAGACGGTTGACTAGAATCCTTATGACTTTTATATTGCCCGACAAATTCGTATGCCAATCTCAGCTGAGTTGTTGGAAGCCAAGATTGGGTCTCGGTGACATGATTGTTCACAACCCCTTTTTTACCTTATGAGCAAAAATACGGTTGTTTAGTTATAAAGTATCAATGCAAATAAACTTGACAGATCATAGCGGTGGTTCTGTTTCAAGGGGTTACCTCACTAACGTCTCAAGGTATACACGGTGCTTTTTGTCCAACTATACATCCGTGTCTTCTTACTTTCAGTTAAGATACTTAAAATTTATGGAAGAAAGGTAGTAGCCATTCTATCTATAAAATTGATAGATTCTACTCTTTCACATTTTTTTTTTTTACAGTTTCTCTGGTTTATTGGTCTACCATTAGTTTTAGTTTTTTGGTCTACCATGTTGAATTGCTCCTAAAGTTTACATTCCCAGTGTAAGCTTTCGGTGAGCTATTTTTCTACGTCTTTAATATTTTTTTACGTTAGACGAAGAAATAGTTATAACTCAATAGCTGTGATTTATATTACATTCATCTACTGAATTAGCTTCTTTTTTTTTATTCCACTTTGCGATTTTATAGGTTGGAAAAAGGGTCAAAATTTGGTTGAAGACGGTTGAAAAAAAAAACAATTTTTTAAACTTAAAGAGGTTTAGACAATTTCTGAAGAAAATGTTTAAGTAATATCATGACGCGTGGCTTGGAGAATGGATGGATGGATTTGAACCTTAAACTTTTTTTTTTTGGGGGGGGGGCTGCTTAAACCAAAATATATATTCCCAGGGAACAAATTTATTGTAATTATTAATTAACGAGCGTTTTGCAATAACAGTCTTTCTTCTTGAACTTTGAAGTTCTATTGAATAAACAAATTGCACTAAACACTAATTTTAGCTTTAATGCTAAAAACACTAAGGAGTAAACACTAATGCTAAAAACTTAAAGGAGTGGAACTCAATACGTTTCTTTTATCACATTTATATCGCATTTTATCGCATTTATATCGCAAAAGAAAAAACAATTCTCATATCTCAGAGTGGGACAAAAAACAAAGAATAAAAAAAAGCAACTGGAGTGAATCACCAAATAATTTATAATCTGTTGAAATAACCCGAAGCAGTAGGCCGAAAGAAATAAATATATATATATATATATGTATATATATATATATATACATATATATATATATATATATATATATATATATATATATATATATATATATATATATATATATATATATATATATATATATATATACATGAGAGCCAGAATTAAGGTAGGATAAGATTGTTCTGGTGTTACTTGGTTGTTCTACATTTGCTTGTTTTTTCATAGGCATATATTTTGGGGGTGATATCTCACGCGGGAATACCATAGGGAATTTATGGTAGGCACGCCACTTCCCTGGGTAGAGAATTTAAAGTGCCGAAACCCTACAGGCAAGTGTGTATTCTCCTGATGAGCCCTTGTGTTAGGTTGTTGCCTCTGAACTATTTGTCTTTGCTGTTTTTATTGTTTGGTAAATGACGACTTATACCTATTGACGACACGACTGCCTGTCCATGGATTACTCTTTATGGTCGATTGTGTATGTTTATGCTGTTTGACCTATGTGATTGTATGGATGAGTAGGGTTAAGGCCTCATTCAAGTGCTGGTCTATATTAATCACTAATGTAGGAAAACAGTCTCCCTTTTCTCCTTCTGTCTTCCTTTTTTCCTTTTTTCTTTTTTTTTTTTCTTTTTTTTTTTTTTTTTTAATGTGTTTGTGCTGTTGCATTGGTGATTTCTCTTTTCATTATATATATATATATATATATATATATATATATATATATATATATATATATATATATATATATATATATATATATATATATATATATATATATATATATATATATATATATATATATATATATATATAATTTGTTTTTATTTGTATATAATAGTTCATTTGCGTATTCACATAACTTGTACTTATTCGCAAAAAAAAGTATCAGTAGGTATTTCCTTTTTTACAAAAATCATATTCATGACCTTTAGCAAATTATCTTTAACGCCACAACCCCTTATTTCAAAAACCTATTTAATTCACTATCAGAACCTGAGAACTTACATAAAACGAACATAGAAATAGAGAAAATAGAGGACATATCAGTACTATCCATGCAAAAAAATGACTTGCCTTGACGTTCAAGGAGGGGAGGGCTGTAACTTTCCTGCATGGGATTTTCGAGAATTGAAATATCAATGATGCAATCTTTATGGCACTTGGTAATGACCAAGTGACATATAGCGATCGCAAATTCTGTCGGTCTGTCGGCCTGTCTGTTGGTCTGTCCCGGTTTTGCTAGTTTAGGCACTTCCAGATAAGCTAGGACAATGAAGTTTGGCAGGCGTGTCAGGGACCAGACCAAATTAAATTAAAATTAGTCGTTTCCCCGATTCAACCATCTGGGAGGGAGTGAGGGACGGTTAATTCGGAAAAAATAGAAAAAATGAGGTATTTTTAACTTACAAACAGGCGATCAGATCTTAATGAAATTTTATATTTAGAAGGATACCATGTCTCAGAGCTCTTATTTTAAATTCCGACCGGATCTGCTGACATTAAGGGAGTTGGAGGAGTAAACCTAAAATCTAGGAGAACGCTTTGAGTGGAGGGATCGGGATGAAACTAGTTGGGAAAAATAAGCACAAATCCTAGATGCGTAATTGACATAACCAGAACGGATCCGCTCTCTTTGGGAGAGGGGGGATGGTTAATTCTGAAAAATTAGAAAAAAGAATGTATTTTTAACATACGAAGGAGTGATCGGATCTTTATGAAATTTAATATTTAGAAGGACCTTATAAATCAGATCTCCGACCGGATCCAGTGTCATTGGGTGATCTGGGAGGGGGAACTGGATATCTTGGAAAACGCTTAGAGTGGAGAAATCAGGATGAAACTTGGCGGGAAGAATAAGCACAAGTCCAAGATACGTGACTGACATAACCAGACCGGATCCGCTCTCTTTGGGGGAGTTCGTGGGGAGGGGTTGGTAATTTCGAAAAGTTAGAAAAAATGAGGTATTTGTAACTTACAGACGGGTGATCATATCTTAATGAAATTTGATATTTAAAGGATCTTGTGCTTCAGAGCTCTTATTTTATATCTCGACCAGATCTGGTCACATTGGGGTAGGGGGGTTGGAGGGGGAAACCGGAAATCTTGGATAGGAAAACGTGAGGGGGAAAACGCGAAAATTGAGATATTCTTATCTTACGAATGGGTGATCAGATCTTAATGAAACCTGATATATAGAAAGATCTTATGTCTCAAATGCTCCATTTTCAGTTCGAATCGGGTCCGGGGACATTGGGGGTTGGAGGGGGGAAACAGAAATCTTGGAAACCGGAAATATTGGAAAACGCTTAGAGTGGGGATATCGGGATGAAACTTGATCGGGAAGACATGTCATGAACCTACAAAAATTGACTTGATAACAGTCGTTTCCCCGATTCGACCATCTGGGGAGCTGGAGGGAGAGGAAAATTAAAAAGGTGAGGCATTTTTAACTTACGAATAGTGATCGGATCTTAATGGAATTTGATGTTTAGAAGGTACTAGTGTCTCAGAGCACTTATTTTAAATCCTGACCGTATCCGGTAATATTTGGGGATTTGAAGGGGGAAAAGGAAAATCTTGGATAACACTTAGAGTGGAGATATCGGGGTGAAACTTGATCGGGAAGACCTGTCATGGACCTACAAAAATTGACTTGATAACAGTCGTATCCCCGATTCGACCATCTGGGGGGCTGGAGGGAGAGGAAAATTAAAAAAGTGAGGTAAAATTAGCGGTGATATTGGGGAAGTTGGAGGGGGAAAAGAGAAAAGATGAAACTTGGTGGGAAGAACAAGCACAATTCCTAGATACGTGATTGAAATAACCGGACTGAATTCACTTTCTTTGGGGGAGTTGGGGGTGTTAATTCCGAAAAATTAGAAAAATTGAGGTGTTTTTAACTTAAGAACGGGAAACCAGATCTTAATGAAATTTGATATTTAGAAGGATCTCATGTCTCAGAGCTCTAATTTTAAATTCCGACCTGATTTTATGAGATTGGTGGGAGTTGGAGGGGGAAACCGGAAATCTTGGAAAACGATTAGAGTGGAGAGATCGGGATTAAACGTTGTGGGTAAAATAAGCAAATGTCGTAAATAGGTGATTGATGTAACCGGAATGGGTCTGCTCTCATTAGGGGAGTTAGGGGGGTCCAGTACTTTGGTGAGTTCGGTGCTTTTGGACGTGCTAGGACGATGAAAATTGGTAGGCGTTTCAGGGACCTGAACAGATTGACTTGATAAGGTCGTTTTCCCCGATTCGACCATCTGGGGGGCTGAAGGGAGAGGAAAAATCAGAAGAAATGAGGAATTTATAACTTACGAGTGGGTAATCGGATCTTAATTAATTTTAATTTTTAGAAGAGCCTCGTGTTTCAGAGCTCTTGTTTTAAATCCCGACCGGCATTAAGCCTCTGATTTTCCTTTTAAATCAATCTGTTGATTCTTAGAATTTTACTAGAGCTCATACCATATGAGCTATTGTCTTTTGGCTCTTCCGACCTCGTCACAAGTCCCATATGAGCTCTTAGCTCTTGTTTTTTTGGTCCGACACCATTTCTGAGGGTTTAAGGGCTATTTTTCGGAATTCCTATAAAGTTAGTAAAACAGTTCAAAACAGTGATGATATCTTTTTATTGATTAAATAAAAAAAACTAGTTTTTTTAACTGAAAGTAAGGAGCGACATTAAAACTTAAAACGAACAGAAATTACTCCGTATATGAAATGGGTTGTCCCCTCCGCAGTCCCTCGCTCTTTACGCTAAAGTTTGACTCTTTGCCGCAATTCTACTTTTTAAAACAATTACAAACTTTAGCGTAAAGAGCGTGGGACTGCGGAGGGGACAACCCATTTCATATACGGAGTAATTTCTGTTCGTTTTAAGTTTTAATGTCGCTCCTTACTTTCAGTTAAAAAATATAGTTTTTTTTATTTAATTTCTGAACGTTTTTGAGTTAATGCATGTTTGATTTTGGCTCTCCGCACATAAATTTGTTGAAATGAAATTAGTATATTAATTTTTTTTTGGCTAAATGGCTTTCTCTTAGTTTTGATCAGACAATTTTGAGAAATAAGGGGTGGGGAAGGAGGCCTAGCTGCCCTCCAATTTTTCGGTTACTTAAAAAGGCTACTAGAACTTTTAATATTCAACGAACGTTTTTATTAGTAAAAAATATACGTAACTTAAGAATTAACTTACGTAACAAACTTTTATATTCTTATATTTTTATTATGTGTACGAGGGGGTTTGTACCCTCGTTAATACCTCGCTCTTTACACTAAATCGTAAGTTTTGTCCCAATTCTTTAAGAATGACCCCTGAATCAAAAAGGCCGTAGAATAAATAGTTGAAATCACTAAAAATATTCTAGCATAAAGAGCGAGGTATTTATCTCCTCCTAAATACCTCGCTCTTTATGCTAAAGTATTTTTAGAACCCCTCATATGCGTAATAATCTCTGTTCGTTTTAAATTTCAATGCTATTCCTTACTTTCATTTGAAAAAACGTTTTCATGTTTATTTTTTCATTGTTTTTTTTTATAGTAATGCCTGTTGACTTTTGGAAAAAAATGAGCATGGGAGGGGGCCTATTTGCCCTCCAATTTTTTTGGTCACTTAAAAAGGGCACTAGAACTTTTCATTTCCGTTAGAATGAGCCCTCTAGCGACATTCTAGGACCACTTGGTCGATAAGATGACCCCTGGGAAAAAAAAAACAAAAAAACAAACAAATAAACACGCACCCGTGATTTGTCTTCTGGCAAAAAATACAAAATTCCACATTTTTTAGATAGGAGCTTGAAATTTTTGCTAGAGTTCTCTGATATACCGAATGCGATGGTGTGATTTTCGTTAAGATTCTATGACTTTTAGGGGATGTTTCCCCCTTTTTTCCAAAATAGGGCAAATTTTCTCAGGCTCGTAACTTTTGATGACAAAGACTAAATTAATTGAAACTTATATATTTAGAATCAGCGTAAAAATGCAATTCTTTTGATGTATCTTTTAGCATCAAAATTCCGTTTTTTAGAGTTTCGTTTACTATTGAGCCGGGTCGCCCCTTACTACAGTTCCTTACCACGAACTGTTTAAAAAGAAAATAATTCGGTATTTTGGGGCTTCTGACATTATTACTCCTTTGCGGAAGTTAAGCTCAAAATTGAAAAAGGATTATATTTTTTCTCTGAGCCCCTTCCACATCTTAGTTTGTTTATTTTCCCGTTAGTTTTCACCTGTTTTCGCTTTATAGTTGTGTTATCTCTTAGCAGTTCTTTCGTTAGTTGAGTTATGGTTGTGGTATATATGTTTTATCGCTCGTATAGTTGTGTTATTTTCAAATTATACTCCATAATAGAGAGGCTCCGAACACCCAGCATTGTATATTAAGCTCTTAATTTTACGTTTTTTTCTAACGTGACCAGATTCGTCCTGCGCCCTTTTCATTGAATTTTTTCCCCCATGGCATATTTCTCCAAGGAAAGATCCTCCCACATAGCCCCCTCTCTCAACCCTACCCCCAAAACCAAAAAATCCCCCTGAAAACGTCTGTACACTTCCCAATAACCATTATTATATGTAAACACTGGTTGAAGTTTGTAACTTGCAACCCCTCCCCCAGGGACTGTGGGGGAGTAAGTCATCCCCAAAAACATAGTTATTATGATTTTCGACTATGCTAAACAAAATGGTTATCTCAAAATTTTGATCCGTTGACTTTGGGAAAAAAAATGAGCGTGGGAGGGGGCCTAGATGCCCTCCAATTTTTTTGGTCACTTAAAAAGGGCACTATAACTTTTCATTTCCGTTAGAATGAGCCCTCTTGCGAAATTCTAGGACAACTGGGTCGATACGATCACCCCTGGGAAAAAGAAAAAAAAACAAAAAAACAAATAAACACGCATCCGTGATCTGCCTTCTGGCAAAAAATACAAAATTCCACATTTTTGTAGATAGGAGCTTGAAACTTCTACAGTAGGGTTCTCTGATACGGTGAATCTGATGGTGTGATTTTCGTAAAGATTCTATGACTTCTAGGGGGCGTTTCCCCCTATTTTCTAAAATAACGCAAATTTTCTCAGGCTCGTAACTTTTGATGGGTAAGACTAAACTTGATGAAACTTATATATTTAAAATCAGCATTAAAATGCGATTCTTTTGATGTATGTATTGGCATCAAAATTCTATCTTTTAGAGTTTTGGTTACTATTGAGCCGGGTCGTTCCTTACTACAGTTCGTTACCACGAACAGTTTGACAGTGAATAGATATAAAATTATTTAACTGGATATTTCGAACACATATATAGTATTCATCATCATTTTATGTATAAAGTTCATATCTTTTCCTATAAAGTTGTTTTTGCAATGAACTTTCATCATTGAGATTAATCCAAATAATAGGGATTATTCCTGGATAAGCTTTAAATGGCAATTTTTTTTCTCATTTAGTAGTTTTTTCTCAAAAAGCATTTGGGAGATTCTGCTTATCATAAGCTGTGGTTCGTTCTTTACTGTGTTGCACCGAAAAGGGCAGCCGTGATATCATCGTGCCAGATTAAATCAAATCTGCATCAAACGTTGTTACGTTTTTCAGGTCAGGCAAAAATTTTGGGGGGTGTTGAGCCTTATACCCCCTCCCTCAATACGGCCTTGCATGTGATTAATTTTCAAAAGTCCTATTCTACACAACTTAATAATCAACAAACTCAGTCTTCTTGCAAATTTGCCCAAAGATTATTTTGGTTTCCATCAAAATTTACTTTCCTAGCTCAAACAATACGCTAGCAATCTATTTGCTTATTTTTAATTAAATAAAAAACAAGTTCTTTAAATGAAAGTAAGGAGCGACATTAAAACTTAACGAACAGAAATTACTCCGTATATGAAAGGGGCTGTTCCCTCCTCAACTCCCCGCTCTTTACGCTAAAGCTTGACTCTTTCTGTCAACTTTACTTTTCAAAACAGTGAAAAACTTTAGCGTTAATTTCTTTTCGTTTTAAGTTTTTAATGCTGCACCTTACTTTCTGTTGAAAAAAACTTTTTCATATTTATTTTTTCATTGTTTTGTATTTAAATAATGCTAAGAAATCCTGCGCCCCCTTTATGGAAATTATCTTCCCCTATGAAACTTTCCTCCATGGAAACATCCTCCCATGTAATCCCCTCCCCTCAACCCTCCTCCCCAACGAAAAAGTCCCCCTGATAACGTCTGTACACTTACCAATAAGTATTACTATATGTAAACACTGGTCAAAGTTTGTAACTTGTAGCCCCTCCCCCGGGGACTGTGAAGAAGTAAGTCGCCCCCCACATAGTTATTAGGGTTTTCGACCATGTTGAACAAAATAGCGATCTCAAAATTTTTATCCTTTGACTGTGGGGAAAAAAGAGCGTGGCAGGTGGCCTAGGTGCCCTCCAATTTTTCGTCACTTAAAAAGGGCACCAGAACTTTTAATTTCTGTTAGAGTGATCCCTCTTGGGACATTCTAGGACCACTAGGTCGATACGATCACCCATGGGGAAAAAAATAACAAATAAACACGCACCCGTCATCGGTCTTCTGACAAAAAATACGAAATTCCACATTTTTGTGGATAGGACCTTGAGATTATTACAGTGGGGTTCTCTGACACGCTGAATGCGATGGACTTTTATGATATGACTTTTAGGGGGTGTTTTCTCTTATTTTCCAAAATAAAACAAATTATCTAAGGCTCGTAACTTTTGATGGGTAAGACTAAATTAGAGTTTCGTTTACTATTGAGTCGGGTCGCTCCTTACTACAGTTCCGTGCCGAGAACTACTTGACCACAGTCGCTGTTTTGACATATCAAAACAGCGTATATATTTTTATATCAAAACATATAAAATATATATATATATCAAAACATATCAAAACATATCAAAACGTATATATCAAAACATATCAATATATTTGTTTCTTTTTTTTCTGAGGACGACACTGTGAAGTAAAAATATTATCTTAAATAATCTCATCTTTCAGATATGTCATATCTTTTCATGACTCGCTATGACCTTTTGCTTTAGTCGGGTCCACCCGGACACGATACTGATTTTAAAAAACAGACAGAGAAAAAAGCTTTCCTAAGAAAAGTAAAAAGCCATACTAAAACTTGAGGTGAGCAGAAGTAAAATCCTATAATAATTCAAAAGATCAGAAATTACCATTAAAAATAATAGAAGCCCGAAACGAACAAATATTAAGATAAATTGTTTAATCGAAAACAAAAATAACTGATACTGATAATGATACACATAAACCTTAAAACACAAATTAACTCCAATAAATGCTCAAGTCGAACTTACAACGGACGGAAATTACTACAAACAGGAGTTAGGATAAGGCTCCCCCCCTACATAAACTTTCTAATGTTTACTGTGTCATTTTGTATTTTATTAAAAAATTATATTTGTTTTGAACAATGTGGTTTAATTTTCCAACATATCAAAGAAAATAAAAATGAATCACTGTAATAATTAATACTACTACTAATAATAACTCACTGCAGCACCAAGTCGCCTGAGGCCAACACAGCTACGCCCGCTCCTCTTCCGACCTAATCTATTCAAGGCCTCACTCTTTACACCCTCCCAGGAAGTTCCCATTTCCTTTAAATCTTTATTTATGACATCCTCCCAACCTAGACGAGTACGACCTTCTTTCCGTGTAGCCCCAGACGGTTGGCCAAAAAGAACAATCTTACCTTTCTTTTATTATAGCCCTTGAAAGTGGGATTGAAGCACATTTTTCGTACAATCTACTGTTTGAAATACGGTCAGTCAGCCGGGTACCCAGAACAATCCGTAGGCAATTTCTCTGGAAAACATCTAGCAAATCTTCATCCACTTTTCGGAGCGCCCATATTTCTGATCCATGTTTGACCACTATCATCACTGTACCTTCCAATATTCTAATCTTGGTGTGCAGACTTATCTTCCTATTCTTCCAAACTTCTTTAACCGTGAAAAGATACCCTAAGCCTTGGCTATTCTACTTTTAACATCTTCACTACTCCCACCATCTTTACTAATAATAAAACCAAGGTAAGTGAAGCTGCCCACTAGATCAATCTTTTCGTTATCCAACGTGGTCTTTTCATCTTCACTTATTTCTAGCCTTAGTGACTTAGTCTTCTTGACACTAACTTTCAAGCCTATTCTAGCACTCTGAACTCGCAAAACCTCTAAAAATTCATTCATTTTGCTCACTTTCATCTAATATGCTTAAATCATCAGTATAATCTAAGTCCAGGAGCGTTCTCCCCCCCATTTCATTCCGTAGTCTCCAATTGCCTTTCCTGTGCTCCTTAAGAAGAAGTCCTTCAAAACGATCCATATAAAGGGGGATAGAATCATCCTTTCAATTCCTGGGAGACTCTGTAATTCAAGGTTCAAGATCTTATTGAACAGAATCTTTCTATGTTTTGATGTTATAATTATAATAAAAGATTGAATTATATTTATTTTTTAGTAAAGTGCAAATTACGCAATAACCAATTACCCAATGTTTTAGTATCCTTAAATGTCCCGGGGATATTGAAGACACACCATTTTAACAACCTGGACGCGCATAGTGTATCTGGATTTAGTTCATTATTCCCCTTATTACTTCACGGAAGTTCCAACTCTATACACTTATCTATTCCTATGATATAGCAGCGTGGCATATTGATAACCTGAATCTACAGACTCTCTTTATATGTAATTCAACATCATCCTCAATATTCTCCAGAAACTTCAGCTTCTTACCATTAGCCGTTCTTGAGATATTGTAGATACGTCTTTATGACAATCTGGATGTATACAGTATCTTTTGATTTAGTTGATTTCTCCATCACAATTTTCTGAAAATTTCAACTTACATGGTGGTAGCAAGAGCAGCAGCAGCCGCAGCAGCAGTAGTAGTAGTAGTAGTAGTAGTAGTAGTAGTAGTAGTAGTAGTAGTAGTAGTAGTAGTAGTAGTAGTAGTAGTAGCAGTAGTAGTAGTAGTACTGGTGGTGGTACTAATGGTGGTTTTTATCGAATGAAACCTGAATTCTTCCATTGATTCTACTTTATTGATATTAGTCAATAAAACTAAGCAATAAAATCAATAAAGCAAAAATGAGAAAAAATGAATGGGACTGTTTTGAAAAAAAAAATTCAGTTTAGTTTTATTGATTCTATCCTGTCTTAAGTTTTTTTTTCTTCTTATATATCTCTGTGTGGCTGAGGAAGGCCCTTGGACATGGGCCGAAATATTCATTCTAATTTGTTTCTCACTGTCTTGAGAAATTCGCTATTGTTCTTTTTGTTTTTCGCCCGATCATGGTATGCTTTATACACCAGTTTTATCAACAAAACTTTATTTGCTTTTATTGACAAAACATTTCAAAATTCACAGATCCAGGAGCCCATTTAGACCTTGTAATTTTTTCCTAAAACTTCCCGATCAAAATACAAATGTAAAATATAGGGGGGGGGGGGGGACAAAACTCCAGAAAGTAATTTGCCCTCCACCCCATCGGCTCGCTTGCCAACAAGAGAGATGAACAGAAATTGCTCAGGCCTTTGCTAAAAAGGAGTTTTGGTTGGACTTTGTTTTTAAGAAATCAACGCCTGTCTTCGTCTTTACCTTAATTATAGTACATTTTTTTTTATATTTACCGGTTTAGCTTATTTGTCTTCATTTGATTTCCCTGACAATACCCAGTGCTACCAAAAATATAAAAATTTTATATTAATATTGTTTACTCGCTAATTCCACACTTTGGCAGTGGATAGTACGGGTTCAGCGAAAAGAGGGGCCAAGGGATGATCTGTTCACTGGCGAACAAAAAGGTATTGAAAATGTTTCAAAAGATGAAAATAAGATACACCTCATTTAAATCACGTAAAAAATAAAACATTACTTATCTGTTAGCCAGTACACACTCAAAAAATTTGATCTATAAAATCTGACAATCACGGTTTATTGCTGTCTGTATACAGAGACAATTAGCTTAGGCTTAGTGAAAAACTGCATATAGCAATATTTTAATAAACATTTAGTTGGTATTTTTTGTTAGGTGAGGTTAAACTGGTTACATTTTGCATGTAGCCCGTTATAATTACCCCCCTCCCCCCTAATGTATAAATACACAGCCCAGATTACATATATCCTATCTACCTCCCAAGCTTCTCAGCTGTTTCAACCTCGTACCCGTAGATCCAAATTGTCGAGTGTGTAGCCTACAGGCTACACACTCTGGTGTGTAGGGGTCGCTTGATAGACAGGTAACAGGCCTAGTCTTATACAACTTTGAAACTGTTAACCCAAATAAGTACACAACCTACAATAAACTGTTGTGATGAAGCTGTAGAAAAGTTAAAGGATTATATGCTGCAGAGAACGTTCCATATCAGAAACGCCAACAAATTGGGATGAAGGGGGGGGAGTAGTCTGACTTTGTCTTGGGCTGAAGCAGCTTAGACCGGCCTCAGATTTTTCAACATGTTTTAAAATACCAGTTTTAGCATGGCCTTGTGGCCTAATGGATAAGGCGTCGGACTTCGGATCCGAAGATTGCAGGTTCGAGTCCTGCCAGGGTCGTTTTATTCTTTTAATGATTATAATGAAATATTTCTTAAGTGACTAGATTTTATATAAGGTGTCGAAAGTGTATGTAGATACTGAAAGTCAAATGTAACATTAAAACATAATAGAAATTTTAGCTATCTAGTTCAAAGAAAAGTTAATCAACAAAAAAATTGTATACAAAGTTGTATAATAATCATTACTTTTAATTTATAATGTGCTAAATATATATATTCTCTTATTTTTATGCAATAGGATTTAATAAGAAAATTTTTCCAATTAGCATAATGGCTTGCCTGTGAGGTTTGATGGTAGACTCCTCCTGGGCTCTGAAGGAGTGGTAAGCAACGGTTCACTGATTAGTTGTTCCTTTAAGATAAGGCAAGAGTTATACGATCATCCCTCAAGGAGCAGTGGCTTCTGGCTCACGATCGGAAACTATAAAAACTGAAAATATAATTATATAGCCTAATATAATAATGAAATATATAAATAAAAAACAATATATAATAAACATAATAAAATATAATAAAAAAATAAAAAATATATAAATAAAATATAATAAAATAAAATATAATATAATAACAAAATAAAAATACCAAGAAAGAACTTCACTCGAGCCAGAGCAATGGAATGGTTCTTTTTTATAACTTAGGCACAATTTTTTTTATCAAAGCTGAACTTATAATACTAAACCTATAAAGTTCCACAAAGAACAACCTTAGAAAAAATTCAGAGAAAAACTTAAGAAGTGAAAAATATAAAATGTAAGACTTAACCTTTTATAATCTAGCTAATTAAACTTTGATTGTACAAACTCAGCCAATGTGATACTTATAGTGAAAAGCTTATTAAAATAAAAAGTGTTTCTTACCCCTTGGATATGTTTAAATACCTGAACAACATAATTTTCATTTTGGTTATCTCATAAATATGAAGTTTAATGAGCAGCACCACATTTTTTGGTAGTGATACCCGCTTGAGCCGTAAAAATAAATAAGCAAAACTTACAAGTTGAATTTGACAAACTTCTCATCGATAATTTATCAAGATTTAAGGGAGATTTTGAACCTAAAAGATTTGCCCTATATTGTCCATAAGATTTGTGTGGTCAAACTATTTAGAATTATGTTGGTGGCCTTGATATAACTTGTAGAACTTCGATAATAAATAAAATAAACGAGACAAAAATCAAACCGACACTGAATTTCCCAGACATCTTAGAACAAGAGCTAAGAGCTCATATAACACTTGTGACGAGATCGGAAGAGCCAAGAGCCAAGAGCTCATATGGTATGAGCTCTAGCAAAATTCTAAGAATCAATAGATTGATTTAAAAGGAAAATCAGATTAATGCCGGTCGGGATTTAAAATAAGAGCTCTGAGTCACGAGGTCCTTCTAAATATCAAAATTCATTAAGATCCGATCACCCACTCGTAAGTTAAAAATACCTCAATTTTTCTAATTTTTCCTCTCCCTTCTGCCCCCCAGATGGTCGAGTAGGAGAAAACGACTTTATCAAGTCAATTTGTGCAGCTCCCTGACACGGCTACCAATTTTCATCGTCCTAGCACGTCCAGAAGCACCAAACTCGCCAAAGCACTGAACCCCACCACCTAACCAAGAGAGCGGATCCAGTCCAGCTACGTCAATCACGTATCTACGACATTTATAAGCGTTTTCCAAGATTTCTGGTTTCCCCCTCCAACTCCCCCCAATGTCAAAAGATCTGGTCGGTATTTGAAATAAGAGCTCTGAGACATAAGTTCCTTCTAAATATCAAATTTCATTGATCCGGTCACCCGTTCTTAAGTTAAAAATACAAAATTTTTTCTGATTTTTCCAAATTAACAATCCCCAAGTCCCTCAAAGAGAACGGATCCGTACCAATTATGTCAATCTCGTATCTATAACTTTTGCTTATTCTTCCCATCAAGTTTCATCCCGATCTCTCCACTCTAAGGGTTTTCCAAGATTTCCGGTTTCCAAGATCTCTGTTTCCCCCCTCCGACCCTCTATGTCCCCGGATCCAATTTGAATTCAAAATGGAGCATCTGAGACATAAGATTCTTATATATATCAAGTTTCATTAAGATCCGATCACCATTCGCAAGATACCTCGATTTTCACGTTTTCCAAGAATTCTGGTTTCCCCCTCCAACTCCCTTCAATGTCACCGGATCTGGTCGGGATTTAAAAAGGGAGTTCTAAAGCGCAAGATCCTTCTAGATATCAAATTTTATTAAGATTAGATCGCCCGTAGGTAAGTTACAAATATCTCATTTTTTCTAATTTTTCGAATTACTCCCCCCCCCCAACTCCACCAAAGAGAGTGGATCCAGTCCTGTTATGTCAGTCACTTATCTTGGACTTGTGCTTATTCTTTCCACCAAGTTTCATCCTGATCTCTCCGCTTTAAGCGTTTTCCAAGATTTCCGGTCCCCCCTCCAAATGACACTGGATCCGGTAGGGATTTAAAATAAGAGATGTGAGTTTCGAGGTCTCTCTAAATACGAAATTTCATTAAGATACGATCACTCTTTTGTAAGTCAAAAATACCTCATTTTTAAATTTTCTTAGAATTAACCCTCCCCCGTCCCAACTCCCCCAAAGAGAGCAGATCTGTTCCGGTTATGCCAATCCCGTATCTAGGGCTTGTGCTTATTTTTCCCACAAAGTTTCATCCCGTTCCCTCCACTCTAAGCGTTTTCAAAGATTTTAAGGTTCCGCCCTCTCCCAACTTCCCCTTGACCGGATCCGGTCGGGATTTAGAATGAGAGCTTGGAGACACGATATCCTTCTAACTATCAAATTTCATTAAGATCCGATCACTCCTTCGTAAGTTAAAAATACCTCGTTTTTTTTTAATTTTTAGAATTAACCCTCCTCCCTCAACTCCCCAAAGGAGAGCAGATCCGTTACGGTTATTTCAATCACGTATCTAGGACTTAAGATTATTTTTACCATCAAGTTTCATCCAGATCCCTCCACTCTAAGCGTTTTCCAAGATTTTATGCCCCCCCAAATCCCCCGAATGTCACCGGGTCCGGTCGGGATTTAAAATAAAAGCTTTGAGACACTATATTCTTCCCAAAATCAAATTTCATTAAGATCCGATCACTCCTTCGTAAGTTAAAAATACCTCTTTTTTCTAATTTTTCAGAATAAACCCTCCCCCAACTCCCCCAAAGAGAGTGGATCCGGCCTGGTTATTTCAATCACGTTTCTAGGACTTGTGCTTATTTTTCCCATTAAGTTTCATCCCGATTCCTCAACTCGAAGTGTTTTCCGAGATTTTAGGTTCCCCCTTAATTCCTCCAATATCTCCGGATCCAGTCGGGATTTAAAATAAGAGCTCTGAGACACGATATTCTCCCAAACCTCGAATTTCATTAAGATCCAGTCACTCTGTCGTAAGTTAAAAATACTTCATTTTTTCTAATTTTCAGATTTAGCCCCCTCCCCAACTCCACCCAAACAGAGCAGATCCGTTCCAGTTATATCAATCACATATCTAGGACTTCTACTTATTTTTCCCACCAGGTTTCATCACGATTCCTCCATTCTAAGCGTTTTCCAAGATTTTAGGATCCCCCCAACTCCCCCCATTTTCACCGGATCTGGTCTGGATTTAAAATAAGAGCTCTGAGACACGATATCCTTCCAAACATCAAATTTCACTAAGATACCATCACCCATTCGTAAGTTAAAAATACTTCATTTTTCTATTTTTTTCCGAATTAACCGACCCCCCAATCAACCCCCCTCCCAGATTGTCAAATCACGAAAACGACTATTTCTAATTTAATCTTGTCCGGTCCCTGATACGCTTACTAAATTTCATCGTCCTAGCTTACCCGGAAGTGCTTAAGGTAGCAAAACTGGGACAGACAGACCGACAGACCGACAGAATTCACTATCGCTATATGTCACTTGGTTAATACCAAGTGCCATAAAAACCATTTCATTTCTTTGAATTCGGACCTGATATAGAAGTATTTAGTTTTGATGTGACTTACCTCATCGGGAAGTGTGATTTTTTTCTATTAATTGGAGCAGAATTTTCTAATTTAAGTTCAGGGAAGTTCAGTCCCAAAGAATATTTTAGCCTACCTGCTCAAAATCAGTCCAAAGGAATAATCATTTGGTTGATTTGGCCGCTTTAGAAATTACTGTGCAGTCACCCGCCTTTATTGAAAGATTTGCCGAGAAAAGGTATTTAGTGTCTGTATCAATACTTGTAAATTGGTTGGTAGCTTCCTACTTTTTCGATTTTCTGCTTGAGAATTAAAATATTGGATTTTAAGTAATTTTTGGACAAGATTTGTTTATTTAGTTAACATTTTCAATCAATTGATCACATCCTTTACCATTTCCTGGAAAATCCGAATTAATATACTCAGAAATTACTGAGTTACAGCCTTTTGACAATCCCCTCAACATTTTCTGAAAGCCTCACCTGGATACTCTTCGTCTTTTTGGAAAGAAAAGGTCAACCTTGCATACCTTTCTCAATAACATTTTATATATGTAAACAATGAACGATGTTTTTTTTTCTTTTTTTTTTTTTTTGATTGCAGTACTGAACACACAAAAATGCAATAGACAATAATGCAAAAGCCGAGAAAAATTTTGCAAATCCTACCTTTTTCTAAAATTTGCTAACTTTAACAGAAAGTCCTCCTCAATATAGATTTATTGATCACTCAGTACTTAGGAGGAATGTAATACAAATGGTTCAGCTACGCACGCTCCTCGCCATCCCAATCTATTCAAAGCCTTCCTCTTTACACCCTTACAGGAAGTTCCTATCTCCTTTAAATCTCTCTTTATAACCGTCTCCCACCCCAGACGAGGATGACCTGCTTTCCGTTTAGGCCTAGACGGTTGGCGGAAAAGGACAATCTTCGGCAATATGTCATCCTTCATCCACAGAACGGGCCCTAGTCATCTCAACCTTTCTTTCATTATAGCCCTAGAAAGCGAGATTGAACCAAATTTTTCGTACGGCCCAAAGTTTGAAATACGATCAGTCAGCCGGGTATCCAGAACTATCCGTAGGCAATTTCTCTGAAAAACATCTAGCAAATCTTCATCCACTTTTCGGAGTGCCCATGGTTCAGAACCATATTTGACCACTGTCATCACTTTACTTTCTAATATTCTAATCATGGTTTGCAGACTAATCTTCCTATTCATCCAAACTTTTCATTGACTGTGAAAAAATACCCCGAGCCTTGGCTAATCTACTTTTAACATCTTCATTGCTCGCACCGTCTTACTAATAATGCTACCAAAGTAAGTGAAGCTGCCCACCTGATCAATCTTTTCGTTACCCACCGTCACCTTTTCATCTTCACAAGTTCCTCACCGTAGTAACTAGGTCTTCTTAACATTAATTTTCAAACCTATTCTAGCACCCTGAACTCGCAAAACCTCTAAAAGTTCATTCATTTTGCTCACACTTTCATCTAGGATGCTTAAATCATCAGCATAGTCTAAATCCAGGAAAGTTTTCCCTCCCCATTTGATCCCGTTGTCTCCCATTGCCTGTCCTATGGTGCTTAAGACAAAGCCCATCAAGTTGATGCATATAAAGGGGGATAGAACACAACCTTGCTTAACTCCTGATTTAATACAAAACCAGCTGCTAACCTCATTTCCTACCTTAACCGCAGCAGTATTATTCTTGTACATAGCACTAATCACTTTAATGTATTTGTTTAGTATACCATATAAGGTTAAGACCTGTTTTAAAGCTCTTCTATCAACAGAATCGAACGCTTGCTCATAATCTATAAAACTGAGAACCAAAGGTGTTTGACAACTAAGGCACTTCTCTATTCTTGACCTAAGAGGAAAAATTTGGTCGACACATCTTCTTCCTTTTCTAAAACCACACTGCATTCCTCAGTCTAATACTAGCTAATTTGCTACCTACATAGACCAGACTAATGCCTCAATAATTACGACACTCACTCTTATCACCTTTCTTATGCAGTGGTCTAATTAAGGTTTTTCTAAAATCGCTAGGTACTTCCTTTATTCCAAAAATCATATTCATATTCTTCAGTAACTTGTTTCTAATCTCAGAGCCAATACTTTTTATCAAAATAATATAGAAATTCTAAATAATACAGAAATAGTATTGCAATACGCGAGCGGGTAAACACCCACCTCGTATTGCATCTAACAAGAAGTCGAAACAATGGTTGTCAATCAATCAGTTTAGATACCCAGACCAAAATAACCGATTTTGCTTGCATTACACACCTTAGGGCTTTGCTTTTGGCATGATACAAAATGCGCAATGAGCTCCCCAAAACAAATGCTGTTTGTAACAGTGTTGCCAACGCTTAGAAATAAACTGCAAATGCTTTTGAGTAAAATTCTGCCCCAAGAGATTAATTTGTATCATCTGAATAGCAGGTTAAAATCTGCAAATGTGTCGAGTTGTACTAGGACCCCTAAACTGTACCAAAAACGGTAAAATTGTACCGTGTTGGCAACACTGGTCTGTATATATCATATAAGCGTCAACCCTGGAAACAAGTCTCCCACTACAGCTTTACAAGTTTAAATTTCTGTTTCAAATGATAATGTTATAAACATGCAAATACGAAAAGGTGTTTGTCAGTTTGATGTTTTCCACTTTCAAGTATTTGAAATCTGAATTGCTCAAAAGTTAGTCCCACATGGGAATTGGTCTGGTCCCAGCATTATCAGTAAAAGCTAAAGCGTGAAATGATAGAGCGAATTTGCATAAGTATAATTATGATTTGGCGTTGAATTTCATTCCATCACACACATAAATTCTTACCTAGTTTTGGTTTGATAATGTTTCTTGTTATACGAGTTTGATTTAATGGTCGTATTGTAGCCGGAGTAGGGAATGCCCTAAGAATCAGAATTCAAACTTTGGTCACCCTGTGGATAGGGCTATCCTAATCCTGAAATTTACCTGAGGGAAAACTTAAAAAGTCCATTTGGATTGACTTGCTGGACATTGAAATCAACTGCACATTGTTTTCTTTATATTGTCAGGACTCGATTTTTGGACTCAAATCACTGCAGCATTATTTGGTGAAGCAAAGGGTTTGATTTTTGAGGGTCATAGGTAATCCACCTTGGTCCTATTGAGACTAGAAAACAGATTAGAGCTTCCAAGAAAAGAAGATCTTTCAGGCCTTCGAGGCGGAGAATGGTGAATAAGTTTTAAGAATTAACCTAAACATGGGAAGAAGATGTTTATGACTGTTTATCAAAAAGTCGTGGCAACGAACTGCATGCAAGGAGCGATTCGGACCAATAGGAACCGAAACTCTAAAAAACAGAATTTTAATAGCAATATATGTATCAAAAGAATTAACTTTCAATGTTTTTTCCGAATATGTAAAATTCATTAAGTTTAATGTTTGACATCAAAATTTACTAGCCTAGGGAACTTTACCTTATTTTTCGAAAAGGGGAGACATCCCCGAAGAGTCATGGAATCTTATTAAAAATTGCACCATCAGATTCAGTGTATCAGAGAACCGTGTTCTAGAGGTTTCAAGCTCTAATCTGCAAAAATATGGAATTTAGTATTTTTAGGCCAGAAGAAAGATCACGGATGCCTGTTTATTTGTCGTTGTTTTTTGTTCTTCCCAGAGGTGATCGTATCAAACCAATGTGCCCTTCTTAAATGGCCAAAAAGATTGATGGGTAACTAGTACTCCTCCCATGCTTCTGTTTCCCCTCTAAGTTGGCCGAAAATTTTTAAATAGCTATTCTGTTCAGCATAGTTGAAAGGTCCAATAGCTATGACTTTTGGGATGACATGGTCTCCCACAGCCCTGGGGGAAGGGCTGCAAGTTAGGAAATTTCCTGTTACTCAAATATATTATTTTTTATACATTTTCCGGAAGAGAGAATTTTGTGGGAGGGGATTCAACGGGTAGAATTTTCTGTTGGGACGAAAGTTGCTGGGGATGAGCTTTCAATGAGAAATTTTAAACAAGGATGCTTTGCCAAAATTCTTATACAAAATTTGTTTCATCTGTCTATTTTCTTTTAGGCGACATAATTGTACATGTGGAGATTTTCTGGGGGAATCGTTGGCGGGAAAATTTCAGTGTGGTAGGAATCCTCTAAGGGATTTATCCATGGAGGGGGATTTTCCACGAGAGAAATTCTCCATGGTGAATTATCGTCAGGAGAAATTCTTCATGGGGAAGTCTTCCGTGGGAGTAACTTTCCATTTGAGGAGTAAGGCTCGAGAAAAATTTCAACATAGGAGGGATTCCCAGTATGACATTAAAACGACCAGATAGTAAACAAAAAACAAGCATTTTTTGAATGACAGTAGGCTAAGGCGAATTTCTCAGGTGGAATCATCCGCAAGAAATTTTCTGGTGGGAATTCGGAGCGTGGATAGAATTGTCCAGGGGTAATTTTCCTGGGGAAACATTTTAAGCGGTAAAACTTTCCGTGGAGAAATTTTTCTTTGGTGGGAAAATTTCCATGGAGGGGGAGGTGGGCTGGTACTTTTACGAAATATTCCCTACCTAATATTCTTCATATATATTTCTCTGACGCTCATTTCTAATGATATATACAAAGGTAAGATTAAAATTTAATACTTTAGAAACAAATTTGGGCTATATAATTGCATATTAGTGAGGGGGAGGGAAAGTATATCGGGTATGTTTCTCTGACGCTTAATCCTAATAAAATATCAAAAATTATTATGAAAATATAATACTTAATTAGCCAAATTGTGGAAACTACAGAGGTACTTTACGCCACCCCCTAATGTGCAAATATATTGCTCAAAATTTGTTTGTCATAAAACTTGTTTGTTTTTCTATTCATCAAAAAGTTCATGTTAACGAACTGTAAGTAAAGAGCGACCCGGCTCAATAATAACTGAAACTCTAAAAAACAAAAGTTTGGTACCAGTAGATATATCAAAAGAATTGATTTTTTTTGTTGATTTTAAATATGTAAGTTTCATTTATTTTAGTCTTACTCATCAAAGGTTACAAGCCTGATAAACAAACAAATACAAAGTAGAAACAATAGAGAAAATCTTTTCAAGACAGTGGAAATCAGTTCTGTGAATATTTCGGCCCTATGTCTGAGGGCCGTCTTCAGCACAATACGAGAACAAGAGAGAAAATATGTATATATAAATAAACTTACATTAAATTGTGAGAATTAAAACTAAAGCCATATTTTCAGAATAAGCCATATTTTTATTAAAAATAAGCCATATTTTCTGGCATAACTTGAAAAACTATCAGATTTTAAATTAAAAAAACAAGTTTTTTCAAATGAAAGTACGGAGCAGTCTTAATACTTAAGACGAATAGAAATTATTACGTATATGAGGGGAGTTGCTCCTTCTAAACTCCTCGCTCTTTACGCTAAAGTTTGAATTCTGCCTCAATTCTTTAAGAGCGACTGCCAAAACAATGTTTGTTTAATTACAACTATAAGAAGCTTTTTTTTAATTTTTTTTTTTTAACTTTAGTGTAAAGCACTAGTTTTCTGTAATCCTACAAACATAGGGAACACATAATTATTTTTTTATGTGTACTAGCTTTGTTGATATACGATAGATAGACTGTGAAGCAATAATTTTTGTTCGTTTTAAGCTTCAACTTCGCTCTTTACTTCCCTCAATTTTTTTTTTAATCAATAAGAGAATAGAACGAGATTTTAATATTAAAGACACTTGCTAGATTTTATACTGATATCATCTTAAAGTTTAAGGAAATTGCCAAGGGGCTATTTATTTTGAAAAAAATTAAGTACACCAAGTTACACTTCTACAATATTTTCTTGTGTCAGTTTTCTAAAACGGCCTCAGCCGCGTTTGATCTAGCCTTTGTCTACATGATAAACAGTTTTATCGTCTTATTTGACTCTCTGTCGACTTCAGAACTTACACACCAATATCAAACAGTTCGTGGTAACGAACTGTAGTAAGGAGCGAATAGTAACCGAAACTCTAAAAAATGTAACTTTGATACCAATAGTTACATCAAAAGAATGGCATTTTAATGCTTATTTTAAATACATAAGTTTTATCAACATTAGTCTTTACATTACATTAGTCTTAACATTAGTATTAACCCATCAAAAGTTACGTTTCATCAAGTTTAGTCTTACCCATCAAAAGTTACGAGCCTGAGAAAATTTGCCTCATTTTATAAAATAGGGGGAAATACTCCCTTAACAAAAATCAAACCATCAGATTCAGTGTATCAGAGAACCGTACTGTAGAAGTTTCAAGCCCCTATCTATAAAAGTTTGGAATTTCGCATTTTTTGCCAAAAGGCAAGTCACGTATGCGTGTTTATTTATTTTTATTTTATTTTTTTTTTGTTTTTTTCCCCATGTGTGATTGCATCAACTCAGTGGTCCTAGAATGTCGGGAAAGGGCTCATTCTAACGGATCTAAAAGTTCTAGTGCCCTCTTTAAGTGATCAAAAAAATTGGAGGGCACCTCCCACGCTCATGTTTTCCCCAAAGTTACCGGATCAAAATTCTGAGATAGCCATTTTATTCACCATAGCCGAAAATCCTAATAACTATGTCCTTGGGGACGACTTACTCCCCCTGCAGTCCCCGTGGGAGGGGCTGCAAGTTACAATCTTTGACCTGTGTTTACATGTAGTAGTGGTTACTGGGAAGTGTAGAGACGTTTTCGTGGGGATTCTTTTTTGGTTTGGGGGGAGTTGAGGGGAGGAAGGTTACATAGGAGGATCTTTCCATGGAGGAACTTCTCATGGCGGAAGAGACTTTCAATGGAAGGGGTGCAGGATTTTCTAGCATTATTTAAAAAACAACGAAAAAATAAATATGAAAAGTTTTTTTTCTGAAAGTGAGAAGCAGCATTAAAACTTAAAACGAACAGAAATTATTACGCATATGTGGGGTTTACCTCTTCGTAATACCTCGCTCTTTACGCTAAAATATTTTTAGTAATTTCAACTTGGGATAAAATTTAAGTTTTAATGTAAAGAGCGAGGTATCGACGAGGGGTGAGCCCCCTCATGTACGCAATAAAAATATACGAATATAGAAGTTCGCTACGTAATTTAATTCGTAAGCTACGTTTATCTTTTACTTATGAAAACGTTCGTAAAAAATTATAAGTCATAGTTGCCTTTTTATGTAATAAAAAAATTGACGGGCAACTAGGCTTCCTCCCTCGCTCCTTTTTTCTCAAAATCTTCCGATTAAAACTATGAAAAAGCCATTTAGCCCAAAAAATTAATATGCAAATTTCGTTTTAATTATTTATGTGCGGAGAGCCAAGATCAAAAAATGCATTAATTCAAAAACGTCCAGAAATTAAACAAAAAAAAGTTTTTTAAATGAAAGTAAGGAGTGACATTAAAACTTAAAACGAACAGAAATTACTCCGTATATGAAAGGAGTTTTTCCTCCTCAACGCCCCGCTCTTTACGCTAAAGATTTTTACTGTTTTAAAATGTAGAGTTAAGAGAAAGAGTCAAACTTTAGCGTAAAGAGCGGGGTGTTGAGGAGGAAAAACTCCTTTCATATGCGGAGTAATTTCTGTTCGTTTTAAGTTTTAATGTCGCTCCTTACTTTCATTTAAAAAAACTTGTTTTTTTTTGTTTAATTGGTATCTAAGCTGCGGTCGACGTGGTGGGTGTCTGAATTGTAAATGTTGACATCAAGTCGACAGTTTGTTGTCTATTGACGGCAGAAAAAAGACCCGTAGCTTTGTCAATACAAAAATTATAAATTCAAACGGCAAGTTAAGGATGTCAGATGAATTGATGATGTTTTTTTTTTTTTTAATGATGATTGGTTTGAATCCAAGACTGGTAAAAGATATTATTAATCAATTTATTTAAATTCATGTTTTTAATATTTTCAAAATGGCACTATATACAGCAGTTTCCCTTTAAATTAGGCTCGTCAGCATCATTCTATGATGTTTTAACACACCACGTCCAAACGGTTACTAAGAAAAGGAGACGCATCACTGTTTATCATGCGAAAGAGGGATTTTCCTTGTTGGTCAAAATAGGGACTTTTGGGGGAATTTTCTAAATGAGGTTTTTGGCTATGGTGATTCTTATGATGTAGTTTTCATTTTTATCCGACGTCAAGTTCTGGGGTTTCAGGCTATTTCTTAAAATTCCCATAAATTTATTTACACAACGAACTTTTATCATTAATATTAATCGAAATAATAGCTACCATTCCAGAATCAGGTTCAAATGGCAATTCTTGCTCACTTGACACTTATTTTTCTTCAAAATATGTCTCTAATTTTCTATTACTACAGGCTAGGGTTCGTCGTTTACGTTAGGGTTCGTTGCCCCTAAGGGGCAACCATGATGAATTTACTGTGTATAAGAAGCCGCTTGGTTTGTCAGTAACACAGTGTTATATTTGATGTCACCTTCAAAATGCATTGCTATTCCCACTAAAAAAGTCACACGCTAATGAGCAAGACGTCTACAGGACTCTCGACTTTGTGATGCCGACTCGGGGTGGTGAATGCGGTTCACAGGTCTCATTTGCGTAACAACCAAGTATGAACACTTTGGAACAGTGTGTTTACGCAAGACCAATGCACATGCGTATGTATAATGGGTATCAAAAACTGTACCAGAGTTCGAACTAAAAGGTCGTAGAATTCTGATTTTATTTGACAAAGAGTGGTTTTCATTGGCTGTCAGTGATGTTTTGACTAAAGGTATAAAATACCACTTTTACTTCAGTGTAAAAGGCATCTGGATCATTTTGATGGACCTTGTCTTAAGGAGCACAGGAAAGACAATGAGAGACCACGGAATCAAATGGGGAGGAAAAACTCTCTTGGATTTAGGTAATGCTGATGATTTAAGCATCCTAGATGAAAGTGTTGAGCAAAATGAATGTACTTTTAGAGGTTTTGCACTAAGGCTATATATAAGTGAAGATGAAAAGGCCAAGTTGGGTAACGAAAAGATTGATCTGGTTGGGTAGCTTCACTTACCTTGGTTTTATTATTAGTAAAGATGGTGGGAGCAGTGAAGATGTTAAAAGTAGAATAGCCAATGCTTAGGGTATCTTTTCACGGTTAAAAAAAGTTTAAAAGAATAGGAAAGTTAAGTCTGCACACCAAGATTAGAATATTGGAAGGTACAGTGATGACAGTGATCAAATATGGCTCTGAAGCATGGGGGCTCCGAAAAGTGGATGAAGATTTGCTAGATGTTTTCTAGAGAAATTGCCTATGGATTGTTTTGGGTACCCGGCTGACTGACCGTATTTCAAACAGTAGGCTGTACAAAAAATGTGGTTCAATCCCGCTTTCTAGGGTTATAATGAAAGAGAGGGTGAGATGGCTTGGGACGTTCTGCAGAATGGAGGAGGAGTGTGTGTCGCTGTGTCGGCCTCAGGCGGCTTGGTGCTGCGGTGAGTTGTTAGTAGCAGTAAAAGGCCTCTGATTAGCTAAAATTGATGTCATTTGACAACCTTCGTCTAATCAAAGGCCATTTCATGATCCTTCTGATAAATAAGCATAGGCACTGGTCCAAGATAATGATACTTGTGTGTTCCATTTTAAAAACAACGGTGTCTCCTGTGTACCACGTTCTCCAACCTGTAACTCAAAGAAACTTGACAAGTAATTTTTAGGGAGCTAAAAACCCGTTTGGTAATAATTCTTTAAATCAAATTTTATTCTCGCGTACACCAAAATATGGGTTTGATCAATTTCGGCGATGATGGTATTTTAGTATTTTTATAAGTTGGTATCCAATGAAGAATCTTGGATTGATGATGCTACACTGGTGTGTGGTCTGTTTTTTACCAGAATCGGTAGCGTACCGTAAAAGAGAGTAACATATTTGAAACCCATAATTTATAGAATATCTTTTATCATATGCTTTTAAGTGGTGAGCTATACTAAACAAGAATTAAACGAATATTTAATCATGGCACTCGGCAGCATTTTCTCTGTTTTTGTTAATTCCTTCAACAATCGCAACAGATTAGCATAATCAAAATCAAAAACCAAGCCGCGGCAAAACTGATTTAATTTAAACATTCTGGAGCAAAAAGATGATGAAAATACCGCTTTTACAACATAAATGCAATGTAATTTTCAAAGAAAACCCCTCTTGTTCTTATGAAACCTATTACTGTTTATAGCAGAAGATACAAGATTTAAACCGGCGCCTCCGGCTGGCGGCTTTAATCCAATTAAGAAAAACTTGCAGAATATTTTTGCGAATCTCTCAGTCCTTATTTATACCTGGGTGGTAATCAATTTTTTCTCATTAACTCATAAAATTAGATCATTAATCAAGTATATTAGGACATTTGCGTTCTTTACATGTGCATATTCGTGTTCTTTGTTGGCCTACATGGGTTATGTACCGTTGACGCCACTAGAGGCCACTTTTGTGGGTGAGCAGGGATGTAATTTACTATGGGGCAGGGGGACAACTACCCGTCCCAGACCTCGGTTTGCCCACCTCCAAGATCCCAGTTTCCCCAAGCTGAAATTTAGTTTCTTCTAAAACTTTGTCAAAACTAAGATAAAGCTCCATAATTCGAGCAACAACAGAAACAGATCAGTTTTTTAGTACATATCTACCTTTGTAGTACTGTAAGTTATCTTTATATAGTACTATAAAGTACCTTTTGTAGTACTTTTAAAGTACTAAATAGTACCTTTATGGTACCAAAGGGCGTATTTTGCTTAGTTTTTACTGTCATTTTCACTTGATTCGGGAAAATTGGCTTCAACTTTGCCCCCCCCCCAGCATTTTGACGAAATTAAGCCCCTAGGGTGATGGGAGGGTTTGAAGAAACTGGTAAATTACAAGAAGTTACAACGAAAATGAAAAAAAAATAAGATTTTTGGCAGACATGGGTCCAAACACCCAAACACTGTCTGCGGTACAAGACTCGTGTAAACCAACATTTTCGTTTATGCTTTTGATTTTTTATATAAACAATATTGTTTGGAATAGAAAGAGTGTATATAAGCTTAACCTTCACAGAAGGTTAATTTTCAAAACGTTTGCAGTGTGATCTGCTGTACGATTCCCCCACACATTCCCCCACATGGAAAATTGAGCAGCCCCAAAGAAAGTACAAATTGGATTCCTTGAAACATAAAAGGACCAAATATCAAAAGAGGTTCTAGGGCAGTAGCTGACTGGTCTTCAATCATTTTCGACTTTTAAAAATGACTAGACTCTCTATTTCTGGTCGAGCGAGCATCTTCCAAAGTTTCTACGACCACGAGAGGGGGCTGAGTAAGGGGTAGTCCCCCTTCTCTACGAAACAAATTTTGCTCGTTTTGGGATTTAATGTTATCCTTTTTTTTCATAATAAAGGAGTAGACCAGAAATATTCTCAGACCTCACTCTTTCAAATGTATTTTTTTATTTAGAGGGAAGGGGAGGCTGAAGAAGCTCCGTTTCTTTCCGTCATGGTTGCCCTTGATCTCGGCTACTACAGTACAGGTTTTGAGTGTTACAAAAACGAACCAAGATTAAACTGAAGTCCCACGTACGGATACATGATTTTATTTTTTCGCCCTACTGTAGAGGTTTCAAGCTCTTATCTACAAAAATGTGGAATTTTATAGTTTTTGGCAAAGAGAAATGATGGATGCACGTAGCTTGAAACCTCTATAGTTGTGTTCTCTGATCGTATAGTAGTTGGGGACGAGGGCAGGTACTTCAAATGATACATTTTAATGTCAGGACATCCTATCTCTCATTGGGCCTTCAGATAAATGCAGAATTAGTTCTAAGGAAAGGGGGAGGAGATTTAGAATTGATATATATCCCTTTTGATTTCTTGTCTATGCCTTTATTATGAAAGTAAAGAGTAAATGCAAAATAGGACCTTTTCACCGAAAGTTCCTCCCAAGCAAAATATTTTCAAAACCTAATGGAGGAATATCAGGAGGGGAACATACCCCCTCAAATTGAGACCACTGGTTGAGTGTTAAAATCATTCTTTTCTCAAGTACAAGCTAATAGACTCTTTGGTGCTCCATAAACCTTAAGCAATACTCACTGTTTCAAATGTTTTTATTTATTCAGAGGGAAGGGGAGGTTGAAGAAGCTCCGCTTCTTTTCGTCATGGTTGACCTTGGCCTCGGCTACTACAGTGCAGGTTTTGAGTGTTACAAAAGCAAACCATGAATAAAATGAAGTCCCACGTACGGATACATGATTTTTTTTTTCGTGTAGGGGGGGGAGGGGATAATAATAAATTTTTGTAATTTTGACAAGAAGCGCCCAGAGACTCAAGAAGAGCTTTTGAATTTTTCGGATGGGGTAGGGGGTACGTCCCTGCTAGGTAGGATAGGCCTCTTCTTTTCTACCTTAATTCTGTCAATGATTCACAATATTGGACAAAAATGGCATTAAAAATGTGACTTGTGCTTTGGATGACCCCCCACCCCCTCTAGAATATTCGCATTGTAGCGGGCATGTACCCGGGCGAGGGCCTCTATGTCCAACAGCCCGAAACACAAAAATTTACATTTTGAATACTACTGCTACTACTAACATCTCACCGCAGCACCAGGCCACCTGAGGCAAACACATCTGCACAAGCTCATTCCTCATCCCAATCTATTCAAAGCCTCCCCTTTTACACCTCCGAAGAAGTTCCTATCTCCTTTAAATCTTTCTTTATGACATCCTCCCACTCCACACGAGGACGACCTGCTTTCCCTTTAGCCCTAGACTGTTGGCGGAAAAGGACAATCTTTGCCAATCCGTCATCCTTCATTCGCAGAATGTGCCCTAACCATCGCAAACTTTCTTTCATTATAGCCCTTAGATTGAACCACTCTTTTCATACAGCCTAAGGTTGGAAATACGATCAGTCAGCCGGGTACCTAGTACAATCCGTTGGGAATTTTTCTGGAAAACATGTAGTAAATCTTCATCAGCTTTTCGGAGTACCCATACTTCACAGTCATATTCGACCACTGTCATCACTGTACCTTCCAATATTCTAATCTTGGTTTGCAGACTTATTTTTCAATTCTTCCATCTTCATTGCTCCCACCGTCTTCACTAATAATACTACCAAGGTAAGTTAAGCTGCCCACCTGATCAGTATTTTCGTTATTCAATGTCACCTTTTGTTTTCAGTTATTCCTAGCCTTAGTAACTTGTCTTCTTGGCATTAATTTTCAAACCTATTCTAGCACCCTGAACTCGAAAAACCTTTAAAATTTCTTTCATTTTGCTCTCACTTTCATCTAGGATGCTTAAATCATCAGCATAATCTAAGTCCAGGAGCGTTCTTCCTCCCCATTTGATTCCATGGTCTCCAATTGCCTTTCCTGTGCTCCTTGAGACGAAGTCCATCAAAATGATCCATATAAAAGGGGATAGAACACAACCCTGCTTAACTCGTGATTTAATACAAAACCAGCTACTAATCTCATTTCCTACCTTAACCGCAGCAGTGTTGTTCTCGTACATAGCAGTAATCCCTAAAATGTATTTGTCTGGTATA